>NW_024056344.1:0-118475 GCF_013401445.1 Tripterygium wilfordii | reverse complement strand
TTTGAGACATAACTTGGTCTATTCGCGTCTTTACCTTGCGAAACGTGGCACGAAGGCTCAACTAGCAAGTTAGACTTCTAAGAACACTAAATAGAGTACAACGGTCCACATTGATGCTTTGGAATTGCTCAACTCTCTCCATAGACGAGCTTTTCTTGTTTTTGAGCCATTCGAGACATAACTTGGTCTATTCGCCTCTTTACCTTACGAAACGTGGCACCAAGGCTCAACAAGAAAGTTACACTTTTATGAGCACTAAATAGAGTACAACGGTCCACATTGATGCATTGGAATTGCTCAACTCTCTCCATAGAGGAGCTTTTCACGTTTTTGTGCAATTTGAGACATAACTTGGTCTATTCGCGTCTTTACCTTGCGAAACGTGGCACGAAGGCTCAACTAGCAAGTTAGACTTCTAAGAACACTAAATAGAGTAGAATGGTCCACATTGATGCTTTGGAATTGCTCAACTCTCTCCATAGACGAGCTTTTCTTGTTTTTGAGCCATTCGAGACATAACTTGGTCTATTCGCATCTTTACCTTACGAAACGTGGCACAAAGGCTCAACTAGCAAGTTAGACTTTTAAGAGCACTAAATAGAGTACAACGGTCCCACATTGATGCATTGGAATTGCTCAACTCTCTCCATAGAGGAGCTTTTCATGTTTTTGTGCAATTTGAGACATAACTTAGTCTATTCGTGTCTTTACCTGACGAAACGTGGCACGAAGGCTCAACTAGCAAGTTAGACTTCTAAGAACACTAAATAGAGTAGAACAGTCCACATTGATGCTTTGGAATTGCTAAACTCTCTCCATAGAGGAGCTTTTCACGTTCTTGAGCAATTTGAGACATAACTTGGTCCTATTCGCACTTTACCTTACGAACCGTGGCACGAAGGCTCAACTAGCAAGTTACACTTTTAAGAGCACTAAATAGAGTACAACGGTCCACATTGATGCATTGGAATTGCTCA
Source organism: Tripterygium wilfordii (assembly GCF_013401445.1). Lineage (NCBI taxonomy): Eukaryota > Viridiplantae > Streptophyta > Magnoliopsida > Celastrales > Celastraceae > Tripterygium > Tripterygium wilfordii. The sequence goes on along the minus strand of NW_024056344.1, from coordinate 117,498 downwards.
ACTCTCTCCATAGAGGAGCTTTTCACGTTTTTGTGCAATTTGAAACATAACTTGGTCTATTCGCGTCTTTACCTTACGAAACGTGGCACGAAGGCTCAACTAGCAAGTTAGACTTCTAAGAACACTAAATAGAGTACAACGGTCCACATTGATGCTTTGGAATTGCTCAACTCTCTCCATAGAGGAGCTTTTCACGTTTTTGTGCAATTTGAGACATAACTTGGTCTATTCGCGTCTTTACCTTGCGAAACGTGGCACGAAGGCTCAACTAGCAAGTTAGACTTCTAAGAACACTAAATAGAGTACAACGGTCCACATTGATGCTTTGGAATTGCTCAACTCTCTCCATAGACGAGCTTTTCTTGTTTTTGAGCCATTTGAGACATAACTTGGTCTATTCGCCTCTTTACCTTACGAAACGTGGCACGAAGGCTCAACTAGCAAGTTAGACTTTTAAGAGCACTAAATAGAGTACAACGGTCCACATTGATGCATTGGAATTGCTCAACTCTCTCCATAGAGGAGCTTTTCACGTTTTTGTGCAATTTGAGACATAACTTGGTCTATTCGCGTCTTTACCTTACGAACGTGGCACGAAGGCTCAACTAGCAAGTTAGACTTCTAAGAACACTAAATAGAGTACAACGTCCACATTGATGCTTTGGAATTGCTCAACTCTCTCCATAGAGGAGCTTTTCACGTTTTTGAGCAATTTGAGACATAACTTGGTCTATTCGCCTCTTTACCTTACGAAACGTGGCACGAAGGCTCAACTAGCAAGTTAGCACTTTCTAAGAGCACTAAATAGAGTACAACGGTCCACATTGATGCATTGGAATTGCTCAACTCTCTCCATAGAGGAGCTTTTCACGTTTTTGTGCAATTTGAGACATAACTTGGTCTATTCGCGTCTTTACCTTACGAAACGTGGCACGAAGGCTCAACTAGCAAGTTAGACTTCTAAGAACACTAAATAGAGTACAACGGTCCACATTGATGCTTTAGAATTGCTCAACTCTCTCCATAGAGGATGCTTTTCACGTTTTTGTTGCAATTTGAGACATAACTTGGTCTATTCGCGTCTTTACCTTACGAAACGTGGCACGAAGGCTCAACTAGCAAGTAGACTTCTAAGAACACTAAATAGAGTAGAACGGATCCACATTGATGCTTTGGAATTGCTCAACTCTCTCCATAGAGGAGCTTTTCACTGTTTTTGAGCCATTCGAGACATAACTTGGTCTATTCGCCTCTTTACCTTACGAAACGTGGCACGAAAGGCCTCAACTAGCAAGTTACGACTTTTAAGAGCACTAAATAGAGTACAACGGTCCACATTGATGCATTGGAATTGCTCAACTCTCTCCATAGAGGAGCTTTTCACGTTTTTGTGCAATTTGAGACATAACTTGGTCTATTCGCGTCTTTACCTTACGAAACGTGGCACGAAGGCTCAACTAGCAAGTTAGACTTTCTAAGAAGCACTAAATAGAGTACAACGGTCCACATTGATGCTTTGGAATTGCTCAACTCTCTCCATAGAGGAGCTTTTCACGTTTTTGTGCAATTTGAGACATAACTTGGTCTATTCGCGTCTTTACCATTACGAAACGTGGCACGAAGGCTCAACTAGCAAGTTAGACTTCTAAGAACACTAAATAGAGTACAACGGTCCACATTGATGCTTTGGAATTGCTCAACTCTCTCCATAGAGGAGCTTTTCACGTTTTTGTGCAATTTGAGACATAACTTGGTCTATTCGCGTCTTTACCTTACGAAACGTGGCACGAAGGCTCAACTAGCAAGTTAGACTTCTAAGAACACTAAATAGAGTAGAACGGTCCACATTGATGCTTTGGAATTGCTCAACTCTCTCCATAGACGGAGCTTTTCTACGTTTTGAGCCATTCGAGACATAACTTGGTCTATTCGCCTCTTTACCTTACGAAACGTGGCACAAAGGCTCAACTAGCAAGTTAGACTTTTAAGAGCACTAAATAGAGTACAACGGTCCACATTGATGCATTGGAATTGCTCAACTCTCTCCATAGAGGAGCTTTTCACGTTTTTGTGCAATTTGAGACATAACTTGGTCTATTCGCGTCTTTACCTTACGAAACGTGGCACGAAGGCTCAACCAGCAAGTTAGACTTCTAAGAAGACTAAATAGAGTAGAACGGTCCACATTGATGCTTTGGAATTGCTAAACTCTCTCCATAGAGGTGCTTTTCACGTTTTTTTGCAATTTCAAACATAACTTGGTCTATTCGCGTCTTTACCTTACGAAACGTGGCACGATGGCTCAACTAGCAAGTTAGACTTCTAAGAACACTAAATAGAGTAGAACGGTCCACATTGATGCTTTGGAATTGCTCAACTCTCTCCATAGAGGAGCTTTTCACGTTTTTGTGCAATTTGAGACATAACTTGGTCTATTCGCGTCTTTACCTTGCGAAACGTGGCACGAAGGCTCAACTAGCAAGTTAGACTTCTAAGAACACTAAATAGAGTACAATGGTCCACATTGATGCTTTGGAATTGCTCAACTCTCTCCATAGACGAGCTTTTCTGGTTTTTGAGCCACTCGAGACATAACTTGGTCTATTCGCCTCTTTACCTTACGAAACGTGGCACAAAGGCTCAACTAGCAAGTTACACTTTTATGAGCACTAAATTGAGTACAACGGTCCACATTGATTTATTGGAATTGCTCAACTCTCTCCATAGAGGAGCTTTTCACGTTTTTGTGCAATTTGAGACATAACTTGGTCTATTCGCGTCTTTACCTTACGAAACGTGGCACGAAGGCTCAACCAGCAAGTTAGACTTCTAAGAAGACTAAATAGAGTAGAACGGTCCACATTGATGCTTTGGAATTGCTAAACTCTCTCCATAGAGGTGCTTTTCACGTTTTTTTGCAATTTCAAACATAACTTGGTCTATTCGCGTCTTTACCTTACGAAACGTGGCACGATGGCTCAACTAGCAAGTTAGACTTCTAAGAACACTAAATAGACTAGAACGGTCCACATTGATGCGTTGGAATTGCTCAACTCTCTCCATAGAGGAGCTTTTCACGTTTTTGAGCAATTTGAGACATAACTTGGTCTATTCGCGTCTTTACCTTGCGAAACGTGGCACGAAGGCTCAACTAGCAAGTTAGACTTCTAAGAACACTAAATAGAGTACAATGGTCCACATTGATGCTTTGGAATTGCTCAACTCTCTCCATAGACGAGCTTTTCTGGTTTTTGAGCCATTCGAGACATAACTTGGTCTATTCGCCTCTTTACCTTACGAAACGTGGCACAAGGGCTCAACTAGCAAGTTACACTTTTATGAGCACTAAATTGAGTACAACGGTCCACATTGATTTATTGGAATTGCTCAACTCTCTCCATAGAGGAGCTTTTCACGTTTTTGTGCAATTTGAGACATAACTTGGTCTATTCGCGTCTTTACCTTACGAAACGTGGCACGAAGGCTCAACTAGCAAGTTAGACTTCTAAGAACACTAAATAGAGTAGAACGGTCCACATCGATGCTTTGGAAATGCTCAACTCTCTCCATAGAGGAGCTTTTCACGTTTTTGTGCAATTTGAGACATAACTTGGTCTATTCGCGTCTTTACCTTGCGAAACGTGGCACGAAGGCTCAACTAGCAAGTTAGACTTCTAAGAACACTAAATAGAGTACAACGGTCCACATTGATGCTTTGGAATTGCTCAACTCTCTCCATAGACGAGCTTTTCTTGTTTTTGAGCCATTCGAGACATAACTTGGTCTATTCGCCTCTTTACCTTACGAAACGTGGCACCAAGGCTCAACTAGAAAGTTACACTTTTATGAGCACTAAATAGAGTACAACGGTCCACATTGATGCATTGGAATTGCTCAACTCTCTCCATAGAGGAGCTTTTCACGTTTTTGTGCAATTTGAGACATAACTTGGTCTATTCGCGTCTTTACCTTGCGAAACGTGGCACGAAGGCTCAACTAGCAAGTTAGACTTCTAAGAACACTAAATAGAGTAGAACGGTCCACATTGATGCTTTGGAATTGCTCAACTCTCTCCATAGAGGAGCTTTTCCTTGTTTTTGAGCCATTCGAGACATAACTTGGTCTATTCGCATCTTTACCTTACGAAACGTGGCACAAAGGCTCAACTAGCAAGTTAGACTTTTAAGAGCACTAAATAGAGTACAACGGTCCACATTGATGCATTGGAATTGCTCAACTCTCTCCATAGAGGAGCTTTTCATGTTTTTGTGCAATTTGAGACATAACTTAGTCTATTCGCTGTCTTTACCTGACGAAACGTGGCACGAAGGCTCAACTAGCAAGTTAGACTTCTAAGAACACTAAATAGAGTAGAACAGTCCACATTGATGCTTTGGAATTGCTAAACTCTCTCCATAGAGGAGCTTTTCACGTTCTTGAGCAATTTGAGACATAACTTGGTCTATTCGCCTCTTTACCTTACGAAACGTGGCACGAAGGCTCAACTAGCAAGTTACACTTTTAAGAGCACTAAATAGAGTACAACGGTCCACATTGATGCATTGGAATTGCTCAACTCTCTCCATAGAGGAGCTTTTCACGTTTTTGTGCAATTTGAAACATAACTTGGTCTATTCGCGTCTTTACCTTACGAAACGTGGCACGAAGGCTCAACTAGCAAGTTAGACTTCTAAGAACACTAAATAGAGTACAACGGTCCACATTGATGCTTTGGAATTGCTCAACTCTCTCCATAGAGGAGCTTTTCACGTTTTTGTGCAATTTGAGACATAACTTGGTCTATTCGCCGTCTTTACCTTACGAAACGTGGCACGAAGGCTCAACTAGCAAGTTAGACTTCTAAGAACACTAAATAGAGTACAACGGTCCACATTGATGCTTTGGAATTGCTCAACTCTCTCCATAGACGAGCTTTTCTTGTTTTTGAGCCATTCGAGACATAACTTGGTCTATTCGCCTCTTTACCTTACGAAACGTGGCACAAAGGCTCAACTAGCAAGTTAGACTTTTAAGAGCACTAAATAGAGTACAACGGTCCACATTGATGCATTGGAATTGCTCAACTCTCTCCATGGAGGAGCTTTTCACGTTTTTGTGCAATTTGAGACATAACTAGGTCTATTCGCGTCTTTACCTTGCGAAACGTGGCACGAAGGCTCAACTAGCAAGTTAGACTTCTAAGAACACTAAATAGAGTACAACGGTCCACATTGATGCTTTGGAATTGCTCAACTCTCTCCATAGAGGAGCTTTTCACGTTTTTGTGCAATTTGAGACATAACTTGGTCTATTCGCGTCTTTACCTTGCGAAACGTGGCACGAAGGCTCAACTAGCAAGTTAGACTTCTAAGAACACTAAATAGAGTAGAATGGTCCACATTGATGCTTTGGAATTGCTCAACTCTCTCCATAGAAGAGCTTTTCTTGTTTTTGAGCCATTCGAGACATAACTTGGTCTATTCGCCTCTTTACCTTACGAAACGTGGCACAAAGGCTCAACTAGCAAGTTAGACTTTTAAGAGCACTAAATAGAGTACAACGGTCCACATTGATGCATTGGAATTGCTCAACTCTCTCCATAGAGGAGCTTTTCACGTTTTTGTGCAATTTGAGACATAACTTGGTCTATTCGCGTCTTTACCTTACGAAACGTGGCACGAAGGCTCAACCAGCAAGTTAGACTTCTAAGAAGACTAAATAGAGTAGAACGGTCCACATTGATGCTTTGGAATTGCTAAACTCTCTCCATAGAGGTGCTTTTCACGTTTTTTTGCAATTTGAGACATAACTTGGTCTATTCGCCTCTTTACCTTACGAACCGTGGCACGAAGGCTCAACTAGCAAGTTACACTTTTAAGAGCACTAAATAGAGTACAACGGTCCACATTGATGCATTGGAATTGCTCAACTCTCTCCATAGAGGAGCTTTTCACGTTTTTGTGCAATTTGAGACATAACTTGGTCTATTCGCGTCTTTACCTTACGAAACGTGGCACGAAGGCTCAACTAGCAAGTTAGACTTCTAAGAACACTAAATAGAGTACAACGGTCCACATTGATGCTTTGGAATTGCTCAACTCTCTCCATAGAGGAGCTTTTCACGTTTTTGTGCAATTTGAGACATAACTTGGTCTATTCACGTCTTTACCTTGCGAAACGTGGCACGAAGGCTCAACTAGCAAGTTAGACTTCTAAGAACACTAAATAGAGTACAACGATCCACATTGATGCTTTGGAATTGCTCAACTCTCTCCATAGACGAGCTTTTCTTGTTTTTGAGCCATTCGAGACATAACTTGGTCTATTCGCCACTTTACCTTACGAAACGTGGCACAAACGCTCAACTAGCAAGTTAGACTTTTAAGAGCACTAAATAGAGTACAACGGTCCACATTGATGCATTGGAATTGCTCAACTCTCTCCATAGAGGAGCTTTTCACGTTTTTGTGCAATTTGAGACATAACTTGGTCTATTCGCGTCTTTACCTTGCGAAACGTGGCACGAAGGCTCAATTAGCATGTTAGACTTTTAAGAGCACTAAATAGAGTACAACGGTCCACATTGATGCATTGGAATTGCTCAACTCTCTCCGTAGAGGAGCTTTTCACGTTTTTGTGCATTTTGAGACATAACTTGGTCTATACGCGTCTTTACCTTACGAAACGTGGCACGAAGGCTCAACTAGCAAGTTAGACTTTTAAGAACACTAAATAGAGTACAACGGTCCACATTGATGCTTTGGAATTGCTCAACTCTCTCCATAGAGGAGCTTTTCACGTTGTTGTGCAATTTGAGACATAACTTGGTCTATTCGCGTCTTTACCTTACGAAACGTGGCACGAAGGCTCAACTAGCAAGTTAGACTTTTAGGAGAACTAAATAGAGTACAACGGTCCACATTGATGCTTTGGAATTGCTAAACTCTCTCCATAGAGGAGCTTTTCACGTTCTTGAGCAATTTGAGACATAACTTGGTCTATTCACCTCTTTACCTTACGAAACGTGGCACGAAGGCTCAACTAGCATGTTAGACTTTTAAGAGCACTAAATAGAGTACAACGGTCCACATTGATGCTTTGGAATTGCTCAACTCTCTCCATAGAGGAGCTTTTCACGTTCTTGAGCAATTTGAGACATAACTTGGTCTATTCACCTCTTTACCTTACGAAACGTGGCACGAAGGCTCAACTAGCATGTTAGACTTTTAAGAGCACTAAATAGAGTACAACGGTCCACATTGATGCTTCGGAATTGCTTAAACTCTCTCCATAGAGGAGCTTTTCACGTTTTTGAGCAATTTGAGACATAACTTGGTCTATTCACCTCTTTACCTTACGAAACGTGGCACGAACGCTCAACTTAGCATCTTAGACTTTTAAGAGCACTAAATAGAGTACAACGGTCCACATTGATGCATTGGAATTGCTCAACTCTCTCCATAGAGGAGCTTTTCACGTTCTTGAGCAATTTGAGGCATAACTTGGTCTATTCACCTCTTTACCTTACGAAACGTGGCACGAAGGCTCAACTAGCATGTTAGACTTTTAAGAGCACTAAATAGAGTACAACGGTCCACATTGATGCTTCGGAATTGCTAAACTCTCTCCATAGAGGAGCTTTTCACGTTCTTGAGTAATTTGAGACATAACTTGGTCTATTCACCTCTTTACCTTACGAAACGTGGCACGAAGGCTCAATTAGCATGTTAGACATTTAAGAGCACTAAATAGAGTACAACGGTCCACATTGATGCATTGGAATTGCTCAACTCTCTCCATAGAGGAGCTTTTCACGTTTTTGTGCAATTTGAGACATAACTTGGTCTATTACGCGTCTTTACCTTACGAAACGTGGCACGAAGGCTCAACTAGCAAGTTAGACTTTTAAGAACACTAAATAGAGTAGAACGGTCCACATTGATGCTTTGGAATTGCTCAACTCTCTCCATAGAGGAGCTTTTCACGTTGTTGTGCAATTTCAGACATAACTTGGTCTATTCGCGTCTTTACCTTACGAAACGTGGCACGAAGGCTCAACTAGCAAGTTAGACTTTTAGGAGAACTAAATAGAGTACAACGGTCCACATTGATGCTTTGGAATTGCTAAACTCTCTCCATAGAGGAGCTTTTCACGTTTTTGTGCAATTTCAAACATAACTTGGTCTATTCGCGTCTTTACCTTATGAAACGTGGCACGAAGGCTCAACTAGCAAGTTAGACTTCTAAGAACACTAAATAGAGTACAACGGTCCACATTGATGCTTTGGAATTGCTCAACTCTCTCCATAGAGGAGCTTTTCACGTTTTTGAGCAATTTGAGACATAACTTGGTCTATTCGCCTCTTTACTCTACGAAACGTGGCACGAAAGCTCAACTAGCAAGTTAGACTTTTAAGAGCACTAAATAGAGTACAACGGTCCACATTGATGCTTTGGAATTGCTCAACTCTCTCCGTAGAGGAGCTTTTCACGTTTTTGTGCAATTTCAAACATAACTTGGTCTATTCGCGTCTTTACGTTACCAAACGTGGCACGAAGGCTCAACTAGCAAGTTAGACTTCTAAGAACACTAAATAGAGTACAACGGTCCACATTGATGCTTTGGAATTGCTCAAATCTCTCCATAGACGAGCTTTTCTTGTTTTTGACCCATTTGAGACATAACTTGGTCTATTCGCCTCTTTACCTTACAAAACGTGGCACGAAGGCTCAACTAGAAAGTTAGACTTTTAAGCGCACTAAATAGAGTACAACGGTCCACATTGATGCTTTGGAATTGCTCAACTCTCTCCATAGAGGAGCTTTTCACGTTTTTGACAATTTGAGACATAACTTGGTCTATTCGCGTCTTTACCTTACGAAACGTGGCACGAAGGCTCAACTAGCAAGTTAGACTTCTAAGAACACTAAATAGAGTACAACGGTCCACATTGATGCTTTGGAATTGCTCAACTCTCTCCATAGAGGAGCTTTTCACGTTTTTGAGCAATTTGAGACATAACTTGGTCTATTCGCCTCTTTACCCTACGAAACGTGGCACGAAGGCTCAACTAGCAAGTTAGACTTTTAAGTGCACTAAATAGAGTATAACGGTCCACATTGATGCTTTGGAATTGCTCAACTCTCTCCGTAGAGGAGCTTTTCACGTTTTTGTGCAATTTCAAACATAAAAATGGTCTATTCGCGTCTTTACGTTACGAAATGTTGCACGAAGGCTCGACTTGCAAGTTAGACTTCTAAGAACACAAAATAGAGTACAACGGTCCACATTGATGCTTTGGAATTGCTCAAATCTCTCCATAGACGAGCTTTTCTTGTTTTTGAGCCATTTGAGACATAACTTGGTCTATTCGCCTCTTTACCTTACGAAACGTGACCCGAAGGCTCAACTAGCAAGTTAGACTTTTAAGGGCACTAAATAGAGTACAACGGTCCACATTGATGCTTTGGAATTGCTCAACTCTCTCCATAGAGGAGCCTTTCACGTTTTTGTGCAATTTCAAACATAACTTGGTCTATTCGCGTCTTTACCTTACGAAACGTGGCACGAAGGCTCAACTAGCAAGTTATACTTCCAAGAACACTAAATAGAGTACAACGGTCCACATTGATGCTTTGGAATTGCTCAACTATCTCCATAGACGAGCTTTTCTTGTTTTTGAGCCATTTGAGACATAACTTGGTCTATTCGCCTCTTTACCTTACGAAACGTGGCACGAAGGCTCAACTAGCAAGTTAGACTTTTAAGGGCACTAAATAGAGTACAACGGTCCACATTGATGCTTTGGAATTGCTCAACTCTCTCCATAGAGGAGCTTTTCACGTTTTTGTGCAATTTCAAACATAACTTGGTCTATTCGCGTCTTTACCTTACGAAACGTGGCACGAAGGCTCAACTAGCAAGTTATACTTCCAAGAACACTAAATAGAGTACAACGGTCCACATTGATGCTTTGGAATTGCTCAACTATCTCCATAGACGAGCTTTTCTTGTTTTTGAGCCATTTGAGACATAACTTGGTCTATTCGCCTCTTTACCTTACGAAACGTGGCACGAAGGCTCAACTAGCAAGTTAGACTTCTAAGAACACTAAATAGAGTAGAACGGTCCACATTGATGCTTTGGAATTGCTAAACTCTCTCCATAGAGGAGCTTTTCACGTTTCTGAGCAATTTGAGACATAACTTGGTCTATTCGCCTCTTTACCTTACGAAACGTGGCACGAAGCTCAACTAGCAAGTTAGACTTCTAAGAACACTAAATAGAGTACAACGGTCCACATTGATGCTTTGGAATTGCTCAACTCTCTCCATAGAGGAGCTTTTCACGTTTTTGAGCAATTTGAGACATAACTTGGTCTATTCGCGTCTTTACCTTACGAAACGTGGCACGAAGGCTCAACTAGCAAGTTAGACTTCCAAGAACACTAAATAGAGTAGAACGGTCCACATTGATGCTTTGGAATTGCTCAACTCTCTCCATAGAGGAGCTTTTCACGTTTTTGTGCAATTTGAGACATAACTTGGTCTATTCGCGTCTTTACCTTGCGAAACGTGGCACGAAGGCTCAACTAGCAAGTTAGACTTCTAAGAACACTAAATAGAGTACAACGGTCCACATTGATGCTTTGGAATTGCTCAACTCTCTCCATAGACGAGCTTTTCTTGTTTTTGAGCCATTCGAGACATAACTTGGTCTATTCGCCTCTTTACCTTACGAAACGTGGCACGAAGGCTCAACTAGCAAGTTAGACTTTTAGAGCACTAAATAGAGTACAACGGTTCACATTGATGCTTTGGAATTTCTCAACTCTCTCCATAGAGGAGCTTTTCACGTTTTTGAGCAATTTCAGACATAACTTGGTCTATTCGCGTCTTTACCTTACGAAACGTGGCACGAAGGCTCAACTAGCAAGTTAGACTTTTAAGAGCACTAAATAGAGTACAACGGTCCACATTGATGCTTCGGAATTGCTAAACTCTCTCCATAGAGGAGCTTTTCACGTTCTTGAGCAATTTGAGACATAACTTGGTCTATTCACCTCTTTACCTTACGAAACGTGGCACGAAGGCTCAATTAGCATGTTAGACTTTTAAGAGCACTAAATAGAGTACAACGGTCCACATTGATGCATTGGAATTGCTCAACTCTCTCCATAGAGGAGCTTTTCACGTTTTTGTGCAATTTGAGACATAACTTGGTCTATACGTGTCTTTACCTTACGAAACGTGGCACGAAGGCTCAACTAGCAAGTTAGACTTTTAAGAAAACTAAATAGAGTAGAACGGTCCACATTGATGCTTTGGAATTGCTCAACTCTCTCCATAGAGGAGCTTTTCACGTTGTTGTGTAATTTGAGACATAACTTGGTCTATTCGCGTCTTTACCTTACGAAACGTGGCACGAAGGCTCAACTAGGAAGTTAGACTTTTAGGAGAACTAAATAGAGTACAACGGTCCACATTGATGCCTTGGAATTGCTAAACTCTCTCCATAGAGGAGCTTTTCACGTTTTTGAGCAATTTAAGACATAACTTGGTCTATTCGCCTCTTTACCCTACAAAACGTGGCACGAAAGCTCAACTTGCAAGTTAGACTTTTAAGAGCACTAAATAGAGTACAACGGTCCACATTGATGCTTTGGAATTGCTCAACTCTCTCCGTAGAGGAGCTTTTCACGTTTTTGTGCAATTTCAAACATAACTTGGTCTATTCGCGTCTTTACGTTACCAAACGTGGCACGAAGGCTCAACTAGCAAGTTAGACTTCTAAGAACACTAAATAGAGTACAACGGTCCACATTGATGCTTTGGAATTGCTCAAATCTCTCCATAGACGAGCTTTTCTTGTTTTTGACCCATTTGAGACATAACTTGGTCTATTCGCCTCTTTACCTTACGAAACGTGGCACGAAGGCTCAACTAGCAAGTTAGACTTTTAAGGGCACTAAATAGAGTACAACGGTCCACATTGATGCTTTGGAATTGCTCAACTCTCTCCATAGAGGAGCTTTTCACGTTTTTGTGCAATTTCAAACATAACTTGGTCTATTCGCGTCTTTACCTTACGAAACGTGGCACGAAGGCTCAACTAGCAAGTTATACTTCCAAGAACACTAAATAGAGTACAACGGTCCACATTGATGCTTTGGAATTGCTCAACTATCTCCATAGACGAGCTTTTCTTGTTTTTGAGCCATTTGAGACATAACTTGGTCTATTCGCCTCTTTACCTTACGAAACGTGGCACGAAGGCTCAACTAGCAAGTTAGACTTTTAAGGGCACTAAATAGAGTACAACGGTCCACATTGATGCTTTGGAATTGCTCAACTCTCTCCATAGAGGAGCTTTTCACGTTTTTGTGCAATTTCAAACATAACTTGGTCTATTCGCGTCTTTACCTTACGAAACGTGGCACGAAGGCTCAACTAGCAAGTTATACTTCCAAGAACACTAAATAGAGTACAACGGTCCACATTGATGCTTTGGAATTGCTCAACTATCTCCATAGACGAGCTTTTCTTGTTTTTGAGCCATTTGAGACATAACTTGGTCTATTCGCCTCTTTACCTTACGAAACGTGGCACGAAGGCTCAATTAGCATGTTAGACATTTAAGAGCACTAAATAGAGTACAACGGTCCACATTGATGCTTTGGAATTGCTCAACTCTCTCCATAGAGGAGCTTTTCACGTTCTTGAGCAATTTGAGACATAACTTGGTCTATTCACCTCTTTACCTTACGAAACGTGGCACGAAGGCTCAACTAGCATGTTAGACTTTTAAGAGCACTAAATAGAGTACAACGGTCCACATTGATGCTTCGGAATTGTTAAACTCTCTCCATAGCGGAGCTTTTCACGTTCTTGAGCAATTTGAGACATAACTTGGTCTATTCACCTCTTTACCTTACGAAACGTGGCACGAACGCTCAATTAGCATCTTAGACTTTTAAGAGCACTAAATAGAGTACAACGGTCCACATTGATGCATTGGAATTGCTCAACTCTCTCCATAGAGGAGCTTTTCACGTTCTTGAGCAATTTGAGGCATAACTTGGTCTATTCACCTCTTTACCTTACGAAACGTGGCACGAAGGCTCAACTAGCATGTTAGACTTTTAAGAGCACTAAATAGAGTACAACGGTCCACATTGATGCTTCGGAATTGCTAAACTCTCTCCATAGAGGAGCTTTTCACGTTCTTGAGTAATTTGAGACATAACTTGGTCTATTCACCTCTTTACCTTACGAAACGTGGCACGAAGGCTCAATTAGCATGTTAGACATTTAAGAGCACTAAATAGAGTACAACGGTCCACATTGATGCATTGGAATTGCTCAACTCTCTCCATAGAGGAGCTTTTCACGTTTTTGTGCAATTTGAGACATAACTTGGTCTATACGCGTCTTTACCTTACGAAACGTGGCACGAAGGCTCAACTAGCAAGTTAGACTTTTAAGAACACTAAATAGAGTAGAACGGTCCACATTGATGCTTTGGAATTGCTCAACTCTCTCCATAGAGGAGCATTTCACGTTGTTGTGCAATTTGAGACATAACTTGGTCTATTCGCGTCTTTACCTTACGAAACGTGGCACGAAGGCTCAACTAGCAAGTTAGACTTTTAGGAGAACTAAATAGAGTACAACGGTCCACATTGATGCTTTGGAATTGCTAAACTCTCTCCATAGAGGAGCTTTTCACGTTTTTGTGCAATTTCAAACATAACTTGGTCTATTCGCGTCTTTACCTTACGAAACGTGGCACGAAGGCTCAACTAGCAAGTTAGATTTCTAAGAACACTAAATAGAGTACAACGGTCCACATTGATGCTTTGGAATTGCTCAACTCTCTCCATAGAGGAGCTTTTCACGTTTTTGAGCAATTTGAGACATAACTTGGTCTATTCGCCTCTTTACTCTACGAAACGTGGCACGAAAGCTCAACTAGCAAGTTAGACTTTTAAGAGCACTAAATAGAGTACAACGGTCCACATTGATGCTTTGGAATTGCTCAACTCTCTCCGTAGAGGAGCTTTTCACGTTTTTGTGCAATTTCAAACATAACTTGGTCTATTTGCGTCTTTACGTTACCAAACGTGGCACGAAGGCTCAACTAGCAAGTTAGACTTCTAAGAACACTAAATAGAGTACAACGGTCCACATTGATGCTTTGGAATTGCTCAAATCTCTCCATAGACGAGCTTTTCTTGTTTTTGACCCATTTGAGACATAACTTGGTCTATTCGCCTCTTTACCTTACAAAACGTGGCACGAAGGCTCAACTAGACAGTTAGACTTTTAAGGGCACTAAATAGAGTACAACGGTCCACATTGATGCTTTGGAATTGCTCAACTCTCTCCATAGAGGAGCTTTTCACGTTTTTGACAATTTGAGACATAACTTGGTCTATTCGCGTCTTTACCTTACGAAACGTGGCACGAAGGCTCAACTAGCAAGTTAGACTTCTAAGAACACTAAATAGAGTACAACGGTCCACATTGATGCTTTGGAATTGCTCAACTCTCTCCATAGAGGAGCTTTTCACGTTTTTGAGCAATTTGAGACATAACTTGGTCTATTCGCCTCTTTACCCTACGAAACGTGGCACGAAGGCTCAACTAGCAAGTTAGACTTTTAAGTGCACTAAATAGAGTATAACGGTCCACATTGATGCTTTGGAATTGCTCAACTCTCTCCGTAGAGGAGCTTTTCACGTTTTTGTGCAATTTCAAACATAAAAATGGTCTATTCGCGTCTTTACGTTACGAAATGTTGCACGAAGGCTCGACTTGCAAGTTAGACTTCTAAGAACACAAAATAGAGTACAACGGTCCACATTGATGCTTTGGAATTGCTCAAATCTCTCCATAGACGAGCTTTTTCTTGTTTTTGAGCCATTTGAGACATAACTTGGTCTATTCGCCTCTTTACCTTACGAAACGTGACCCGAAGGCTCAACTAGCAAGTTAGACTTTTAAGGGCACTAAATAGAGTACAACGGTCCACATTGATGCTTTGGAATTGCTCAACTCTCTCCATAGAGGAGCTTTTCACGTTTTTGTGCAATTTCAAACATAACTTGGTCTATTCGCGTCTTTACCTTACGAAACGTGGCACGAAGGCTCAACTAGCAAGTTATACTTCCAAGAACACTAAATAGAGTACAACGGTCCACATTGATGCTTTGGAATTGCTCAACTATCTCCATAGACGAGCTTTTCTTGTTTTTGAGCCATTTGAGACATAACTTGGTCTATTCGCCTCTTTACCTTACGAAACGTGGCACGAAGGCTCAACTAGCAAGTTAGACTTTTAAGGGCACTAAATAGAGTACAACGGTCCACATTGATGCTTTGGAATTGCTCAACTCTCTCCATAGAGGAGCTTTTCACGTTTTTGTGCAATTTCAAACATAACTTGGTCTATTCGCGTCTTTACCTTACGAAACGTGGCACGAAGGCTCAACTAGCAAGTTATACTTCCAAGAACACTAAATAGAGTACAACGGTCCACATTGATGCTTTGGAATTGCTCAACTATCTCCATAGACGAGCTTTTCTTGTTTTTGAGCCATTTGAGACATAACTTGGTCTATTCGCCTCTTTACCTTACGAAACGTGGCACGAAGGCTCAACTAGCAAGTTAGACTTCTAAGAACACTAAATAGAGTAGAACGGTCCACATTGATGCTTTGGAATTGCTAAACTCTCTCCATAGAGGAGCTTTTCACGTTTCTGAGCAATTTGAGACATAACTTGGTCTATTCGCCTCTTTACCTTACGAAACGTGGCACGAAGCTCAACTAGCAAGTTAGACTTCTAAGAACACTAAATAGAGTACAACGGTCCACATTGATGCTTTGGAATTGCTCAACTCTCTCCATAGAGGAGCTTTTCACGTTTTTGAGCAATTTGAGACATAACTTGGTCTATTCGCCTCTTTACCTTACGAAACGTGGCACGAAGGCTCAACTAGCAAGTTAGACTTCCAAGAACACTAAATAGAGTAGAACGGTCCACATTGATGCTTTGGAATTGCTCAACTCTCTCCATAGAGGAGCTTTTCACGTTTTTGTGCAATTTGAGACATAACTTGGTCTATTCGCGTCTTTACCTTGCGAAACGTGGCACGAAGGCTCAACTAGCAAGTTAGACTTCTAAGAACACTAAATAGAGTACAACGGTCCACATTGATGCTTTGGAATTGCTCAACTCTCTCCATAGACGAGCTTTTCTTGTTTTTGAGCCATTCGAGACATAACTTGGTCTATTCGCCTCTTTACCTTACGAAACGTGGCACGAAGGCTCAACTAGCAAGTTAGACTTTTAGAGCACTAAATAGAGTACAACGGTTCACATTGATGCTTTGGAATTTCTCAACTCTCTCCATAGAGGAGCTTTTCACGTTTTTGAGCAATTTCAGACATAACTTGGTCTATTCGCGTCTTTACCTTACGAAACGTGGCACGAAGGCTCAACTAGCAAGTTAGACTTTTAAGAGCACTAAATAGAGTACAACGGTCCACATTGATGCTTCGGAATTGCTAAACTCTCTCCATAGAGGAGCTTTTCACGTTCTTGAGCAATTTGAGACATAACTTGGTCTATTCACCTCTTTACCTTACGAAACGTGGCACGAAGGCTCAATTAGCATGTTAGACTTTTAAGAGCACTAAATAGAGTACAACGGTCCACATTGATGCATTGGAATTGCTCAACTCTCTCCATAGAGGAGCTTTTCACGTTTTTGTGCAATTTGAGACATAACTTGGTCTATACGTGTCTTTACCTTACGAAACGTGGCACGAAGGCTCAACTAGCAAGTTAGACTTTTAAGAAAACTAAATAGAGTAGAACGGTCCACATTGATGCTTTGGAATTGCTCAACTCTCTCCATAGAGGAGCTTTTCACGTTGTTGTGTAATTTGAGACATAACTTGGTCTATTCGCGTCTTTACCTTACGAAACGTGGCACGAAGGCTCAACTAGCAAGTTAGACTTTTAGGAGAACTAAATAGAGTACAACGGTCCACATTGATGCCTTGGAATTGCTAAACTCTCTCCATAGAGGAGCTTTTCACGTTTTTGAGCAATTTAAGACATAACTTGGTCTATTCGCCTCTTTACCCTACAAAACGTGGCACGAAAGCTCAACTTGCAAGTTAGACTTTTAAGAGCACTAAATAGAGTACAACGGTCCACATTGATGCTTTGGAATTGCTCAACTCTCTCCGTAGAGGAGCTTTTCACGTTTTTGTGCAATTTCAAACATAACTTGGTCTATTCGCGTCTTTACGTTACCAAACGTGGCACGAAGGCTCAACTAGCAAGTTAGACTTCTAAGAACACTAAATAGAGTACAACGGTCCACATTGATGCTTTGGAATTGCTCAAATCTCTCCATAGACGAGCTTTTCTTGTTTTTGACCCATTTGAGACATAACTTGGTCTATTCGCCTCTTTACCTTACGAAACGTGGCACGAAGGCTCAACTAGCAAGTTAGACTTTTAAGGGCACTAAATAGAGTACAACGGTCCACATTGATGCTTTGGAATTGCTCAACTCTCTCCATAGAGGAGCTTTTCACGTTTTTGTGCAATTTCAAACATAACTTGGTCTATTCGCGTCTTTACCTTACGAAACGTGGCACGAAGGCTCAACTAGCAAGTTATACTTCCAAGAACACTAAATAGAGTACAACGGTCCACATTGATGCTTTGGAATTGCTCAACTATCTCCATAGACGAGCTTTTCTTGTTTTTGAGCCATTTGAGACATAACTTGGTCTATTCGCCTCTTTACCTTACGAAACGTGGCACGAAGGCTCAACTAGCAAGTTAGACTTTTAAGGGCACTAAATAGAGTACAACGGTCCACATTGATGCTTTGGAATTGCTCAACTCTCTCCATAGAGGAGCTTTTCACGTTTTTGTGCAATTTCAAACATAACTTGGTCTATTCGCGTCTTTACCTTACGAAACGTGGCACGAAGGCTCAACTAGCAAGTTATACTTCCAAGAACACTAAATAGAGTACAACGGTCCACATTGATGCTTTGGAATTGCTCAACTATCTCCATAGACGAGCTTTTCTTGTTTTTGAGCCATTTGAGACATAACTTGGTCTATTCGCCTCTTTACCTTACGAAACGTGGCACGAAGGCTCAACTAGCAAGTTAGACTTCTAAGAACACTAAATAGAGTAGAACGGTCCACATTGATGCTTTGGAATTGCTAAACTCTCTCCATAGAGGAGCTTTTCACGTTCCTGAGCAATTTGAGACATAACTTGGTCTATTCGCGTCTTTACCTTGCGAAACGTGGCACGAAGCTCAACTAGCAAGTTAGACTTCTAAGAACACTAAATAGAGTACAACGGTCCACATTGATGCTTTGGAATTGCTCAACTCTCTCCATAGAGGAGCTTTTCACGTTTTTGAGCAATTTGAGACATAACTTGGTCTATTCGCCTCTTTACCTTACGAAACGTGGCACGAAGGCTCAACTAGCAAGTTAGACTTCTAAGAACACTAAATAGAGTAGAACGGTCCACATTGATGCTTTGGAATTGCTCAACTCTCTCCATAGAGGAGCTTTTCACGTTTTTGTGCAATTTGAGACATAACTTGGTCTATTCGCGTCTTTACCTTGCGAAACGTGGCATGAAGGCTCAACTAGCAAGTTAGACTTCTAAGAACACTAAATAGAGTACAACGGTCCACATTGATGCTTTGGAATTGCTCAACTCTCTCCATAGACGAGCTTTTCTTGTTTTTGAGCCATTCGAGACATAACTTGGTCTATTCGCCTCTTTACCTTACGAAACGTGGCACGAAGGCTCAACTAGCAAGTTAGACTTTTAAGAGCACTAAATAGAGTACAACGGTCCACATTGATGCTTTGGAATTGCTCAACTCTCTCCATAGAGGAGCTTTTCACGTTTTTGAGCAATTTCAGACATAACTTGGTCTATTCGCGTCTTTACCTTACGAAACGTGGCACGAAGGCTCAACTAGCAAGTTAGACTTTTAAGAGCACTAAATAGAGTACAACGGTCCACATTGATGCTTCGGAATTGCTAAACTCTCTCCATAGAGGAGCTTTTCACGTTCTTGAGCAATTTGAGACATAACTTGGTCTATTCACCTCTTTACCTTACGAAACGTGGCACGAAGGCTCAATTAGCATGTTAGACTTTTAAGAGCACTAAATAGTGTACAACGGTCCACATTGATGCATTGGAATTGCTCAACTCTCTCCATAGAGGAGCTTTTCACGTTTTTGTGCAATTTGAGACATAACTTGGTCTATACGTGTCTTTACCTTACGAAACGTGGCACGAAGGCTCAACTAGCAAGTTAGACTTTTAAGAACACTAAATAGAGTAGAACGGTCCACATTGATGCTTTGGAATTGGTCAACTCTCTCCATAGAGGAGCTTTTCACGTTGTTGTGTAATTTGAGACATAACTTGGTCTATTCGCGTCTTTACCTTACGAAACGTGGCACGAAGTCTCAACTAGCGAGTTAGACTTTTAGGAGAACTAAATAGAGTACAACGGTCCACATTGATGCCTTGGAATTGCTAAACTCTCTCCATAGAGGAGCTTTTCACGTTTTTGAGCAATTTGAGACATAACTTGGTCTATTCGCCTCTTTACCCTACGAAACGTGGCACGAAAGCTCAACTAGCAAGTTAGACTTTTAAGAGCACTAAATAGAGTACAACGGTCCACATTGATACTTTGGAATTGCTCAACTCTCTCCGTAGAGGAGCTTTTCACGTTTTTGTGCAATTTCAAACATAACTTGGTCTATTCGCGTCTTTACGTTACCAAACGTGGCACGAAGGCTCAACTAGCAAGTTAGACTTCTAAGAACACTAAATAGAGTACAACGGTCCACATTGATGCTTTGGAATTGCTCAAATCTCTCCATAGACGAGCTTTTCTTGTTTTTGACCCATTTGAGACATAACTTGGTCTATTCGCCTCTTTACCTTACGAAACGTGGCACGAAGGCTCAACTAGCAAGTTAGACTTTTAAGGGCACTAAATAGAGTACAACGGTCCACATTGATGCTTTGGAATTGCTCAACTCTCTCCATAGAGGAGCTTTTCACGTTTTTGTGCAATTTCAAACATAACTTGGTCTATTCGCGTCTTTACCTTACGAAACGTGGCACGAAGGCTCAACTAGCAAGTTATACTTCCAAGAACACTAAATAGAGTACAACGGTCCACATTGATGCTTTGGAATTGCTCAACTATCTCCATAGACGAGCTTTTCTTGTTTTTGAGCCATTTGAGACATAACTTGGTCTATTCGCCTCTTTACCTTACGAAACGTGGCACGAAGGCTCAACTAGCAAGTTAGACTTTTAAGGGCACTAAATAGAGTACAACGGTCCACATTGATGCTTTGGAATTGCTCAACTCTCTCCATAGAGGAGCTTTTCACGTTTTTGTGCAATTTCAAACATAACTTGGTCTATTCGCGTCTTTACCTTACGAAACGTGGCACGAAGGCTCAACTAGCAAGTTATACTTCCAAGAACACTAAATAGAGTACAACGGTCCACATTGATGCTTTGGAATTGCTCAACTATCTCCATAGACGAGCTTTTCTTGTTTTTGAGCCATTTGAGACATAACTTGGTCTATTCGCCTCTTTACCTTACGAAACGTGGCACGAAGGCTCAACTAGCAAGTTAGACTTCTAAGAACACTAAATAGAGTAGAACGGTCCACATTGATGCTTTGGAATTGCTAAACTCTCTCCATAGAGGAGCTTTTCACGTTCCTGAGCAATTTGAGACATAACTTGGTCTATTCGCCTCTTTATCTTACGAAACGTGGCACGAAGCTCAACTAGCAAGTTAGACTTCTAAGAACACTAAATAGAGTACAACGGTCCACATTGATGCTTTGGAATTGCTCAACTCTCTCCATAGAGGAGCTTTTCACGTTTTTGAGCAATTTGAGACATAACTTGGTCTATTCGCCTCTTTACCTTACGAAACGTGGCACGAAGGCTCAACTAGCAAGTTAGACTTCTAAGAACACTAAATAGAGTAGAACGGTCCACATTGATGCTTTGGAATTGCTCAACTCTCTCCATAGAGGAGCTTTTCACGTTTTTGTGCAATTTGAGACATAACTTGGTCTATTCGCGTCTTTACCTTGCGAAACGTGGCACGAAGGCTCAACTAGCAAGTTAGACTTCTAAGAACACTAAATAGAGTACAACGGTCCACATTGATGCTTTGGAATTGCTCAACTCTCTCCATAGACGAGCTTTTCTTGTTTTTGAGCCATCCGAGACATAACTTGGTCTATTCGCCTCTTTACCTTACGAAACGTGGCACGAAGGCTCAACTAGCAAGTTAGACTTTTAAGAGCACTAAATAGAGTACAACGGTTCACATTGATGCTTTGGAATTGCTCAACTCTCTCCATAGAGGAGCTTTTCACGTTTTTGAGCAATTTCAGACATAACTTGGTCTATTCGCGTCTTTACCTTACGAAACGTGGCACGAAGGCTCAACTAGCAAGTTAGACTTTTAAGAGCACTAAATAGAGTACAACGGTCCACATTGATGCTTCGGAATTGCTAAACTCTCTCCATAGAGGAGCTTTTCACGTTCTTGAGCAATTTGAGACATAACTTGGTCTATTCACCTCTTTACCTTACGAAACGTGGCACGAAGGCTCAATTAGCATGTTAGACTTTTAAGAGCACTAAATAGAGTACAACGGTCCACATTGATGCATTGGAATTGCTCAACTCTCTCCATAGAGGAGCTTTTCACGTTTTTGTGCAATTTGAGACATAACTTGGTCTATACGTGTCTTTACCTTACGAAACGTGGCACGAAGGCTCAACTAGCAAGTTAGACTTTTAAGAACACTAAATAGAGTAGAACGGTCCACATTGATGCTTTGGAATTGCTCAACTCTCTCCATAGAGGAGCTTTTCACGTTGTTCTGTAATTTGAGACATAACTTGGTCTATTCGCGTCTTTACCTTACGAAACGTGGCACGAAGGCTCAACTAGCAAGTTAGACTTTTAGGAGAACTAAATAGAGTACAACGGTCCACATTGATGCCTTGGAATTGCTAAACTCTCTCCATAGAGGAGCTTTTCACGTTTTTGAGCAATTTGAGACATAACTTGGTCTATTCGCCTCTTTACCCTACGAAACGTGGCACGAAAGCTCAACTAGCAAGTTAGACTTTTAAGAGCACTAAATAGAGTACAACGGTCCACATTGATGCTTTGGAATTGCTCAACTCTCTCCGTAGAGGAGCTTTTCACGTTTTTGTGCAATTTCAAACATAACTTGGTCTATTCGCGTCTTTACGTTACCAAACGTGGCACGAAGGCTCAACTAGCAAGTTAGACTTCTAAGAACACTAAATAGAGTACAACGGTCCACATTGATGCTTTGGAATTGCTCAAATCTCTCCATAGACGAGCTTTTCTTGTTTTTGACCCATTTGAGACATAACTTGGTCTATTCGCCTCTTTACCTTACGAAACGTGGCACGAAGGCTCAACTAGCAAGTTAGACTTTTAAGGGCACTAAATAGAGTACAACGGTCCACATTGATGCTTTGGAATTGCTCAACTCTCTCCATAGAGGAGCTTTTCACGTTTTTGACAATTTGAGACATAACTTGGTCTATTCGCGTCTTTACCTTACGAAACGTGGCACGAAGGCTCAACTAGCAAGTTAGACTTCTAAGAACACTAAATAGAGTACAACGGTCCACATTGATGCTTTGGAATTGCTCAACTCTCTCCATAGAGGAGCTTTTCACGTTTTTGAGCAATTTGAGACATAACTTGGTCTATTCGCCTCTTTACCCTACGAAACGTGGCACGAAGGCTCAACTAGCAAGTTAGACTTTTAAGTGCACTAAATAGAGTATAACGGTCCACATTGATGCTTTGGAATTGCTCAACTCTCTCCGTAGAGGAGCTTTTCACGTTTTTGTGCAATTTCAAACATAAAAATGGTCTATTCGCGTCTTTACGTTACGAAATGTTGCACGAAGGCTCGACTAGCAAGTTAGACTTCTAAGAACACAAAATAGAGTACAACGGTCCACATTGATGCTTTGGAATTGCTCAAATCTCTCCATAGACGAGCTTTTTCTTGTTTTTGAGCCATTTGAGACATAACTTGGTCTATTCGCCTCTTTACCTTACGAAACGTGGCACGAAGGCTCAACTAGCAAGTTAGACTTTTAAGGGCACTAAATAGAGTACAACGGTCCACATTGATGCTTTGGAATTGCTCAACTCTCTCCATAGAGGAGCTTTTCACGTTTTTGTGCAATTTCAAACATAACTTGGTCTATTCGCGTCTTTACCTTACGAAACGTGGCACGAAGGCTCAACTAGCAAGTTATACTTCCAAGAACACTAAATAGAGTACAACGGTCCACATTGATGCTTTGGAATTGCTCAACTATCTCCATAGACGAGCTTTTCTTGTTTTTGAGCCATTTGAGACATAACTTGGTCTATTCGCCTCTTTACCTTACGAAACGTGGCACGAAGGCTCAACTAGCAAGTTAGACTTCTAAGAACACTAAATAGAGTAGAACGGTCCACATTGATGCTTTGGAATTGCTAAACTCTCTCCATAGAGGAGCTTTTCACGTTCCTGAGCAATTTGAGACATAACTTGGTCTATTCGCCTCTTTATCTTACGAAACGTGGCACGAAGCTCAACTAGCAAGTTAGACTTCTAAGAACACTAAATAGAGTACAACGGTCCACATTGATGCTTTGGAATTGCTCAACTCTCTCCATAGAGGAGCTTTTCACGTTTTTGAGCAATTTGAGACATAACTTGGTCTATTCGCCTCTTTACCTTACGAAACGTGGCACGAAGGCTCAACTAGCAAGTTAGACTTCTAAGAACACTAAATAGAGTAGAACGGTCCACATTGATGCTTTGGAATTGCTCAACTCTCTCCATAGAGGAGCTTTTCACGTTTTTGTGCAATTTGAGACATAACTTGGTCTATTCGCGTCTTTACCTTGCGAAACGTGGCACGAAGGCTCAACTAGCAAGTTAGACTTCTAAGAACACTAAATAGAGTACAACGGTCCACATTGATGCTTTGGAATAGCTCAACTCTCTCCATAGACGAGCTTTTCTTGTTTTTGAGCCATTCGAGACATAACTTGGTCTATTCGCCTCTTTACCTTACGAAACGTGGCACGAAGGCTCAACTAGCAAGTTAGACTTTTAAGAGCACTAAATAGAGTACAACGGTTCACATTGATGCTTTGGAATTGCTCAACTCTCTCCATAGAGGAGCTTTTCACGTTTTTGAGCAATTTCAGACATAACTTGGTCTATTCGCGTCTTTACCTTACGAAACGTGGCACGAAGGCTCAACTAGCAAGTTAGACTTTTAAGAGCACTAAATAGAGTACAACGGTCCACATTGATGCTTCGGAATTGCTAAACTCTCTCCATAGAGGAGCTTTTCACGTTCTTGAGCAATTTGAGACATAACTTGGTCTATTCACCTCTTTACCTTACGAAACGTGGCACGAAGGCTCAATTAGCATGTTAGACTTTTAAGAGCACTAAATAGAGTACAACGGTCCACATTGATGCATTGGAATTGCTCAACTCTCTCCATAGAGGAGCTTTTCACGTTTTTGTGCAATTTGAGACATAACTTGGTCTATACGTGTCTTTACCTTACGAAACGTGGCACGAAGGCTCAACTAGCAAGTTAGACTTTTAAGAACACTAAATAGAGTAGAACGGTCCACATTGATGCTTTGGAATTGCTCAACTCTCTCCATAGAGGAGCTTTTCACGTTGTTCTGTAATTTGAGACATAACTTGGTCTATTCGCGTCTTTACCTTACGAAACGTGGCACGAAGGCTCAACTAGCAAGTTAGACTTTTAGGAGAACTAAATAGAGTACAACGGTCCACATTGATGCCTTGGAATTGCTAAACTCTCTCCATAGAGGAGCTTTTCACGTTTTTGAGCAATTTGAGACATAACTTGGTCTATTCGCCTCTTTACCCTACGAAACGTGGCACGAAAGCTCAACTAGCAAGTTAGACTTTTAAGAGCACTAAATAGAGTACAACGGTCCACATTGATGCTTTGGAATTGCTCAACTCTCTCCGTAGAGGAGCTTTTCACGTTTTTGTGCAATTTCAAACATAACTTGGTCTATTCGCGTCTTTACGTTACCAAACGTGGCACGAAGGCTCAACTAGCAAGTTAGACTTCTAAGAACACTAAATAGAGTACAACGGTCCACATTGATGCTTTGGAATTGCTCAAATCTCTCCATAGACGAGCTTTTCTTGTTTTTGACCCATTTGAGACATAACTTGGTCTATTCGCCTCTTTACCTTACGAAACGTGGCACGAAGGCTCAACTAGCAAGTTAGACTTTTAAGGGCACTAAATAGAGTACAACGGTCCACATTGATGCTTTGGAATTGCTCAACTCTCTCCATAGAGGAGCTTTTCACGTTTTTGACAATTTGAGACATAACTTGGTCTATTCGCGTCTTTACCTTACGAAACGTGGCACGAAGGCTCAACTAGCAAGTTAGACTTCTAAGAACACTAAATAGAGTACAACGGTCCACATTGATGCTTTGGAATTGCTCAACTCTCTCCATAGAGGAGCTTTTCACGTTTTTGAGCAATTTGAGACATAACTTGGTCTATTCGCCTCTTTACCCTACGAAACGTGGCACGAAGGCTCAACTAGCAAGTTAGACTTTTAAGTGCACTAAATAGAGTATAACGGTCCACATTGATGCTTTGGAATTGCTCAACTCTCTCCGTAGAGGAGCTTTTCACGTTTTTGTGCAATTTCAAACATAAAAATGGTCTATTCGCGTCTTTACGTTACGAAATGTTGCACGAAGGCTCGACTAGCAAGTTAGACTTCTAAGAACACAAAATAGAGTACAACGGTCCACATTGATGCTTTGAAATTGCTCAAATCTCTCCATAGACGAGCTTTTTCTTGTTTTTGAGCCATTTGAGACATAACTTGGTCTATTCGCCTCTTTACCTTACGAAACGTGGCACGAAGGCTCAACTAGCAAGTTAGACTTTTAAGGGCACTAAATAGAGTACAACGGTCCACATTGATGCTTTGGAATTGCTCAACTCTCTCCATAGAGGAGCTTTTCACGTTTTTGTGCAATTTCAAACATAACTTGGTCTATTCGCGTCTTTACGTTACCAAACGTGGCACGAAGGCTCAACTAGCAAGTTAGACTTCTAAGAACACTAAATAGAGTACAACGGTCCACATTGATGCTTTGGAATTGCTCAAATCTCTCCATAGACGAGCTTTTCTTGTTTTTGACCCATTTGAGACATAACTTGGTCTATTCGCCTCTTTACCTTACGAAACGTGGCACGAAGGCTCAACTAGCAAGTTAGACTTTTAAGGGCACTAAATAGAGTACAACGGTCCACATTGATGCTTTGGAATTGCTCAACTCTCTCCGTAGAGGAGCTTTTCACGTTTTTGTGCAATTTCAAACATAACTTGGTCTATTCGCGTCTTTACGTTACCAAACGTGGCACGAAGGCTCAACTAGCAAGTTAGACTTCTAAGAACACTAAATAGAGTACAACGGTCCACATTGATGCTTTGGAATTGCTCAAATCTCTCCATAGACGAGCTTTTCTTGTTTTTGAACCATTTGAGACATAACTTGGTCTATTCGCCTCTTTACCTTACGAAACGTGGCACGAAGGCTCAACTAGCAAGTTAGACTTTTAAGGGCACTAAATAGAGTACAACGGTCCACATTGATGCTTTGGAATTGCTCAACTCTCTCCATAGAGGAGCTTTTCACGTTTTTGACAATTTGAGACATAACTTGGTCTATTCGCGTCTTTACCTTACGAAACGTGGCACGAAGGCTCAACTAGCAAGTTAGACTTCTAAGAACACTAAATAGAGTACAACGGTCCACATTGATGCTTTGGAATTGCTCAACTCTCTCCATAGAGGAGCTTTTCACGTTTTTGAGCAATTTGAGACATAACTTGGTCTATTCGCCTCTTTACCCTACGAAACGTGGCACGAAGGCTCAACTAGCAAGTTAGACTTTTAAGTGCACTAAATAGAGTATAACGGTCCACATTGATGCTTTGGAATTGCTCAACTCTCTCCGTAGAGGAGCTTTTCACGTTTTTGTGCAATTTCAAACATAAAAATGGTCTATTCGCGTCTTTACGTTACGAAATGTTGCACGAAGGCTCGACTAGCAAGTTAGACTTCTAAGAACACAAAATAGAGTACAACGGTCCACATTGATGCTTTGAAATTGCTCAAATCTCTCCATAGACGAGCTTTTTCTTGTTTTTGAGCCATTTGAGACATAACTTGGTCTATTCGCCTCTTTACCTTACGAAACGTGGCACGAAGGCTCAACTAGCAAGTTAGACTTTTAAGGGCACTAAATAGAGTACAACGGTCCACATTGATGCTTTGGAATTGCTCAACTCTCTCCATAGAGGAGCTTTTCACGTTTTTGTGCAATTTCAAACATAACTTGGTCTATTCGCGTCTTTACCTTACGAAACGTGGCACGAAGGCTCAACTAGCAAGTTATACTTTCAAGAACACTAAATAGAGTACAACGGTCCACATTGATGCTTTGGAATTGCTCAACTATCTCCATAGACGAGCTTTTCTTGTTTTTGAGCCATTTGAGACATAACTTGGTCTATTCGCCTCTTTACCTTACGAAACGGGGCACGAAGGCTCAACTAGCAAGTTAGACTTTTAAGGGCACTAAATAGAGTACAACGGTCCACATTGATGCTTTGGAATTGCTCAACTCTCTCCATAGAGGAGCTTTTCACGTTTTTGTGCAATTTCAAACATAACTTGGTCTATTCGCGTCTTTACCTTACGAAACGTGGCACGAAGGCTCAACTAGCAAGTTATACTTCCAAGAACACTAAATAGAGTACAACGGTCCACATTGATGCTTTGGAATTGCTCAACTATCTCCATAGACGAGCTTTTCTTGTTTTTGAGCCATTTGAGACATAACTTGGTCTATTCGCCTCTTTACCTTACGAAACGTGGCACGAAGGCTCAACTAGCAAGTTAGACTTTTAAGGGCACTAAATAGAGTACAACGGTCCACATTGATGCTTTGGAATTGCTCAACTCTCTCCATAGAGGAGCTTTTCACGTTTTTGTGCAATTTCAAACATAACTTGGTCTATTCGCGTCTTTACCTTACGAAACGTGGCACGAAGGCTCAACTAGCAAGTTATACTTCCAAGAACACTAAATAGAGTACAACGGTCCACATTGATGCTTTGGAATTGCTCAACTATCTCCATAGACGAGGTTTTCTTGTTTTTGAGCCATTTGAGACATAACTTGGTCTATTCGCCTCTTTACCTTACGAAACGTGGCACGAAGGCTCAACTAGCAAGTTAGACTTCTAAGAACACTAAATAGAGTAGAACGGTCCACATTGATGCTTTGGAATTGCTAAACTCTCTCCATAGAGGAGCTTTTCACGTTCCTGAGCAATTTGAGACATAACTTGGTCTATTCGCCTCTTTACCTTACGAAACGTGGCACGAAGCTCAACTAGCAAGTTAGACTTCTAAGAACACTAAATAGAGTACAACGGTCCACATTGATGCTTTGGAATTGCTCAACTCTCTCCATAGAGGAGCTTTTCTCGTTTTTGAGCAATTTGAGACATAACTTGGTCTATTCGCCTCTTTACCTTACGAAACGTGGCACGAAGGCTCAACTAGCAAGTTAGACTTCTAAGAACACTAAATAGAGTAGAACGGTCCACATTGATGCTTTGGAATTGCTCAACTCTCTCCATAGAGGAGCTTTTCACGTTTTTGTGCAATTTGAGACATAACTTGGTCTATTCGCGTCTTTACCTTGCGAAACGTGGCACGAAGCTCAACTAGCAAGTTAGACTTCTAAGAACACTAAATAGAGTACAACGGTCCACATTGATGCTTTGGAATTGCTCAACTCTCTCCATAGAGGAGCTTTTCTCGTTTTTGAGCAATTTGAGACATAACTTGGTCTATTCGCCTCTTTACCTTACGAAACGTGGCACGAAGGCTCAACTAGCAAGTTAGACTTCTAAGAACACTAAATAGAGTAGAACGGTCCACATTGATGCTTTGGAATTGCTCAACTCTCTCCATAGAGGAGCTTTTCACGTTTTTGTGCAATTTGAGACATAACTTGGTCTATTCGCGTCTTTACCTTGCGAAACGTGGCACGAAGGCTCAACTAGCAAGTTAGACTTCTAAGAACACTAAATAGAGTAGAACGGTCCACATTGATGCTTTGGAATTGCTAAACTCTCTCCATAGAGGAGCTTTTCACGTTCCTGAGCAATTTGAGACATAACTTGGTCTATTCGCCTCTTTACCTTACGAAACGTGGCACGAAGGCTCAACTAGCAAGTTAGACTTCTAAGAACACTAAATAGAGTAGAACGGTCCACATTGATGCTTTGGAATTGCTCAACTATCTCCATAGACGAGGTTTTCTTGTTTTTGAGCCATTTGAGACATAACTTGGTCTATTCGCCTCTTTACCTTACGAAACGTGGCACGAAGGCTCAACTAGCAAGTTAGACTTCTAAGAACACTAAATAGAGTAGAACGGTCCACATTGATGCTTTGGAATTGCTAAACTCTCTCCATAGAGGAGCTTTTCACGTTCCTGAGCAATTTGAGACATAACTTGGTCTATTCGCCTCTTTACCTTACGAAACGTGGCACGAAGCTCAACTAGCAAGTTAGACTTCTAAGAACACTAAATAGAGTACAACGGTCCACATTGATGCTTTGGAATTGCTCAACTCTCTCCATAGAGGAGCTTTTCTCGTTTTTGAGCAATTTGAGACATAACTTGGTCTATTCGCCTCTTTACCTTACGAAACGTGGCACGAAGGCTCAACTAGCAAGTTAGACTTCTAAGAACACTAAATAGAGTAGAACGGTCCACATTGATGCTTTGGAATTGCTCAACTCTCTCCATAGAGGAGCTTTTCACGTTTTTGTGCAATTTGAGACATAACTTGGTCTATTCGCGTCTTTACCTTGCGAAACGTGGCACGAAGGCTCAACTAGCAAGTTAGACTTCTAAGAACACTAAATAGAGTACAACGGTCCACATTGATGCTTTGGAATTGCTCAACTCTCTCCATAGACGAGCTTTTCTTGTTTTTGAGCCATTCGAGACATAACTTGGTCTATTCGCCTCTTTACCTTACGAAACGTGGCACGAAGGCTCAACTAGCAAGTTAGACTTTTAAGAGCACTAAATAGAGTACAACGGTTCACATTGATGCTTTGGAATTGCTCAACTCTCTCCATAGAGGAGCTTTTCACGTTTTTGAGCAATTTCAGACATAACTTGGTCTATTCACGTCTTTACCTTACGAAACGTGGCACGAAGGCTCAACTAGCAAGTTAGACTTTTAAGAGCACTAAATAGAGTACAACGGTCCACATTGATGCTTCGGAATTGCTAAACTCTCTCCATAGAGGAGCTTTTCACGTTCTTGAGCAATTTGAGACATAACTTGGTCTATTCACCTCTTTACCTTACGAAACGTGGCACGAAGGCTCAATTAGCATGTTAGACTTTTAAGAGCACTAAATAGAGTACAACGGTCCACATTGATGCATTGGAATTGCTCAACTCTCTCCATAGAGGAGCTTTTCACGTTTTTGTGCAATTTGAGACATAACTTGGTCTATACGTGTCTTTACCTTACGAAACGTGGCACGAAGGCTCAACTAGCAAGTTAGACTTTTAAGAACACTAAATAGAGTAGAACGGTCCACATTGATGCTTTGGAATTGCTCAACTCTCTCCATAGAGGAGCTTTTCACGTTGTTGTGTAATTTGAGACATAACTTGGTCTATTCGCGTCTTTACCTTACGAAACGTGGCACGAAGGCTCAACTAGCAAGTTAGATTTCTAAGAACACTAAATAGAGTACAACGGTCCACATTGATGCTTTGGAATTGCTCAACTCTCTCCATAGAGGAGCTTTTCACGTTTTTGAGCAATTTGAGACATAACTTGGTCTATTCGCCTCTTTACCCTACGAAACGTGGCACGAAGGCTCAACTAGCAACTTAGACTTTTAAGAGCACTAAACAGAGTACAACGGTCCACATTGATGCTTTGGAATTGCTCAACTCTCTCCGTAGAGGAGCTTTTCACGTTTTTGTGCAATTTCAAACATAACTTAGTCTATTCGCGTCTTTACGTTACGAAACGTGGCACGAAGGCTCAACTAGCAAGTTAGACTTCTAAGAACACTAAATAGAGTACAATGGTCCACATTGATGCTTTGGAATTGGTCAACTCTCTCCATAGAGGAGCTTTTCACGTTTTTAAGCAATTTGAGACATAACTTGGTCTATTCGCCTCTTTACCCTACGAAACGTGGCACGAAGGCTCAACTAGCAAGTTAGACATTTAAGAGCACTAAATAGAGTATAACGGTCCACATTGATGCTTTGGAATTGCTCAACTCTCTCCGTAGAGGAGCTTTTCACGTTTTTGTGCAATTTCAAACATAAAAATGGTCTATACGCGTCTTTACCTTACGAAACGTGGCACGAAGGCTCAACTAGTAAGTTAGACTTTTAAGAACACTAAATAGAGTAGAACGGTCCACATTGATGCTTTGGAATTGCTCAACTCTCTCCATAGAGGAGTTTTTCACGTTGTTGTGCAATTTGAGACATAACTTGGTCTATTCGCGTCTTTACCTTACGAAACGTGGCACGAAGGCTCAACTAGCAAGTTAGACTTTTAGGAGAACTAAATAGAGTACAACGGTCCACATTGATGCTTTGGAATTGCTAAACTCTCTCCATAGAGGAGCTTTTCACGTTTTTGTGCAATTTCAAACATAACTTGGTCTATTCGCGTCTTTACCTTACGAAACGTGGCACGAAGGCTCAACTAGCAAGTTAGATTTCTAAGAACACTAAATAGAGTACAACGGTCCACATTGATGCTTTGGAATTGCTCAACTCTCTCCATAGAGGAGCTTTTCACGTTTTTGAGCAATTTGAGACATAACTTGGTCTATTCGCCTCTTTACCCTACGAAACGTGGCACGAAGGCTCAACTAGCAAGTTAGACTTTTAAGAGCACTAAATAGAGTACAACGGTCCACATTGATGCTTTGGAATTGCTCAA
This sequence comes from Tripterygium wilfordii, assembly GCF_013401445.1. NCBI lineage: Eukaryota > Viridiplantae > Streptophyta > Magnoliopsida > Celastrales > Celastraceae > Tripterygium > Tripterygium wilfordii. Next base: position 85,207 of record NW_024056344.1, on the reverse strand, counting down.
CTCTCTCCGTAGAGGAGCTTTTCACGTTTTTGTGCAATTTCAAACATAACTTGGTCTATTCGCGTCTTTACGTTACCAAACGTGGCACGAAGGCTCAACTAGCAAGTTAGACTTCTAAGAACACTAAATAGAGTACAACGGTCCACATTGATGCTTTGGAATTGCTCAAATCTCTCCATAGACGAGCTTTTCTTGTTTTTGACCCATTTGAGACATAACTTGGTCTATTCGCCTCTTTACCTTACGAAACGTGGCACGAAGGCTCAACTAGCAAGTTAGACTTTTAAGGGCACTAAATAGAGTACAACGGTCCACATTGATGCTTTGGAATTGCTGAACTCTCTCCATAGAGGAGCTTTTCACGTTTTTGACAATTTGAGACATAACTTGGTCTATTCGCGTCTTTACCTTACGAAACGTGGCACGAAGGCTCAACTAGCAAGTTAGACTTCCAAGAACACTAAATAGAGTACAACGGTCCACATTGATGCTTTGGAATTGCTCAACTCTCTCCATTGAGGAGCTTTTCACGTTTTTGAGCAATTTGAGACATAACTTGGTCTATTCGCCTCTTTACCCTACGAAACGTGGCACGAAGGCTCAACTAGCAAGTTAGACTTTTAAGAGCACTAAATAGAGTATAACGGTCCACATTGATGCTTTGGAATTGCTCAACTCTCTCCGTAGAGGAGCTTTTCACGTTTTTGTTCAATTTCAAACATAAAAATGGTCTATTCGCGTCTTTACGTTACGAAATGTTGCACGAAGGCTCGACTAGCAAGTTAGACTTCTAAGAACACAAAATAGAGTACAACGGTCCACATTGATGCTTTGGAATTGCTCAAATCTCTCCATAGACGAGCTTTTTCTTGTTTTTGAGCCATTTGAGACATAACTTGGTCTATTCGCCTCTTTACCTTACGAAACGTGGCACGAAGGCTCAACTAGCAAGTTAGACTTTTAAGGGCACTAAATAGAGTACAACGGTCCACATTGATGCTTTGGAATTGCTAAACTCTCTCCATAGAGGAGCTTTTCATGTTTTTGTGCAATTTCAAACATAACTTGGTCTATTCGCGTCTTTACCTTACGAAACGTGGCACGAAGGCTCAACTAGCAAGTTAGATTTCTAAGAACACTAAATAGAGTACAACGGTCCACATTGATGCTTTGGAATTGCTCAACTCTCTCCATAGAGGAGCTTTTCACGCTTTTGAGCAATTTGAGACATAACTTGGTCTATTCGCCTCTTTACCCTACGAAACGTGGCACGAAGGCTCAACTAGCAAGTTAGACTTTTAAGAGCACTAAACAGAGTACAACGGTCCACATTGATGCTTTGGAATTGCTCAACTCTCTCCGTAGAGGAGCTTTTCACGTTTTTGTGCAATTTCAAACATAACTTAGTCTATTCGCGTCTTTACGTTACGAAACGTGGCACGAAGGCTCAACTAGCAAGTTAGACTTCTAAGAACACTAAATAGAGTACAACGGTCCACATTGATGCTTTGGAATTGCTCAAATCTCTCCATAGACGAGCTTTTCTTGTTTTTGACCCATTTGAGACATAACTTGGTCTATTCGCCTCTTTACCTTACGAAACGTGGCACGAAGGCTCAACTAGCAAGTTAGACTTTTAAGGGCACTAAATAGAGTACAACGGTCCACATTGATGCTTTGGAATTGCTCAACTCTCTCCATAGAGGAGCTTTTCACGTTTTTGACAATTTGAGACATAACTTGGTCTATTCGCGTCTTTACCTTACGAAACGTGGCACGAAGGCTCAACTAGCAAGTTAGACTTCTAAGAACACTAAATAGAGTACAACGGTCCACATTGATGCTTTGGAATTGTTCAACTCTCTCCATAGAGGAGCTTTTCACGTTTTTGAGCAATTTGAGACATAACTTGGTCTATTCGCCTCTTTACCCTACGAAACGTGGCACGAAGGCTCAACTAGCAAGTTAGACTTTTAAGAGCACTAAATAGAGTATAACGGTCCATATTGATGCTTTGGAATTGCTCAACTCTCTCCGTAGAGGTGCTTTTCACGTTTTTGTTCAATTTCAAACCTAAAAATGGTCTATTCGCGTCTTTACGTTACGAAATGTTGCACGAAGGCTCGACTAGCAAGTTAGACTTCTAAGAACACAAAATAGAGTACAACGGTCCACATTGATGCTTTGGAATTGCTCAAATCTCTCCATAGACGAGCTTTTTCTTGTTTTTGAGCCATTTGAGACATAACTTGGTCTATTCGCCTCTTTACCCTACGAAACGTGGCACGAAGGCTCAACTAGCAAGTTAGACTTTTAAGAGCACTAAACAGAGTACAACGGTCCACATTGATGCTTTGGAATTGCTCAACTCTCTCCGTAGAGGAGCTTTTCACGTTTTTGTGCAATTTCAAACATAACTTAGTCTATTCGCGTCTTTACGTTACGAAACGTGGCACGAAGGCTCAACTAGCAAGTTAGACTTCTAAGAACACTAAATAGAGTACAACGGTCCACATTGATGCTTTGGAATTGCTCAAATCTCTCCATAGACGAGCTTTTCTTGTTTTTGACCCATTTGAGACATAACTTGGTCTATTCGCCTCTTTACCTTACGAAACGTGGCACGAAGGCTCAACTAGCAAGTTAGACTTTTAAGGGCACTAAATAGAGTACAACGGTCCACATTGATGCTTTGGAATTGCTCAACTCTCTCCATAGAGGAGCTTTTCACGTTTTTGACAATTTGAGACATAACTTGGTCTATTCGCGTCTTTACCTTACGAAACGTGGCACGAAGGCTCAACTAGCAAGTTAGACTTCTAAGAACACTAAATAGAGTACAACGGTCCACATTGATGCTTTGGAATTGTTCAACTCTCTCCATAGAGGAGCTTTTCACGTTTTTGAGCAATTTGAGACATAACTTGGTCTATTCGCCTCTTTACCCTACGAAACGTGGCACGAAGGCTCAACTAGCAAGTTAGACTTTTAAGAGCACTAAATAGAGTATAACGGTCCATATTGATGCTTTGGAATTGCTCAACTCTCTCCGTAGAGGTGCTTTTCACGTTTTTGTTCAATTTCAAACCTAAAAATGGTCTATTCGCGTCTTTACGTTACGAAATGTTGCACGAAGGCTCGACTAGCAAGTTAGACTTCTAAGAACACAAAATAGAGTACAACGGTCCACATTGATGCTTTGGAATTGCTCAAATCTCTCCATAGACGAGCTTTTTCTTGTTTTTGAGCCATTTGAGACATAACTTGGTCTATTCGCCTCTTTACCTTACGAAACGTGGCACGAAGGCTCAACTAGCAAGTTAGACTTTTAAGGGCACTAAAAAGAGTACAACGGTCCACATTGATGCTTTGGAATTGCTAAACTCTCTCCATAGAGGAGCTTTTCATGTTTTTGTGCAATTTCAAACATAACTTGGTCTATTCGCGTCTTTACCTTACGAAACGTGGCACGAAGGCTCAACTAGCAAGTTAGATTTCTAAGAACACTAAATAGAGTACAACGGTCCACATTGATGCTTTGGAATTGCTCAACTCTCTCCATAGAGGAGCTTTTCACGTTTTTGAGCAATTTGAGACATAACTTGGTCTATTCGCCTCTTTACCCTACGAAACGTGGCACGAAGGCTCAACTAGCAAGTTAGACTTTTAAGAGCACTAAACAGAGTACAACGGTCCACATTGATGCTTTGGAATTGCTCAACTCTCTCCGTAGAGGAGCTTTTCACGTTTTTGTGCAATTTCAAACATAACTTAGTCTATTCGCGTCTTTACGTTACGAAACGTGGCACGAAGGCTCAACTAGCAAGTTAGACTTCTAAGAACACTAAATAGAGTACAACGGTCCACATTGATGCTTTGGAATTGCTCAACTCTCTCTATAGAGGAGCTTTTCACGTTTTTGAGCAATTTGAGACATAACTTGGTCTATTCGCCTCTTTACCCTACGAAACGTGGCACGAAGGCTCAACTAGCAAGTTAGACTTTTAAGAGCACTAAATAGAGTATAACGGCCCACATTGATGCATTGGAATTGCTCAACTCTCTCCGTAGAGGAGCTTTTCACGTTTTTGTGCAATTTCAAACATAAAAATGGTCTATACGCGTCTTTACCTTACGAAACGTGCCACGAAGGCTCAACTAGCAAGTTAGACTTTTAAGAACACTAAATAGAGTAGAACGGTCGACATTGATGCTTTGGAATTGCTCAACTCACTCCATAGAGGAGCTTTTCACGTTGTTGTGCAATTTGAGACATAACTTGGTCTATTCGCGTCTTTACCTTACGAAACGTGGCACGAAGGCTCAACTAGCAAGTTAGACTTTTAGGAGAACTAAATTGAGTACAACGGTCCACATTGATGCTTTGGAATTGCTAAACTCTCTCCATAGAGGAGCTTTTCACGTTTTTGTGCCATTTCAAACATAACTTGGTCTATTCGCGTCTTTACCTTACGAAACGTGGCACGAAGGCTCAACTAGCAAGTTAGATTTCTAAGAACACTAAATAGAGTACAACGGTCCACATTGATGCTTTGGAATTGCTCAACTCTCTCCATAGAGGAGCTTTTCACGTTTTTGAGCAATTTGAGACATAACTTGGTCTATTCGCCTCTTTACCCTACGAAACGTGGCACGAAGGCTCAACTAGCAAGTTAGACTTTTAAGAGCACTAAACAGAGTACAACGGTCCACATTGATGCTTTGGAATTGCTCAACTCTCTCCGTAGAGGAGCTTTTCACGTTTTTGTGCAATTTCAAACATAACTTAGTCTATTCGCGTCTTTACGTTACGAAACGTGGCATGAAGGCTCAACTAGCAAGTTAGACTTCTAAGAACACTAAATAGAGTACAACGGTCCACATTGATGCTTTGGAATTGCTCAACTCTCTCTATAGAGGAGCTTTTCACGTTTTTGAGCAATTTGAGACATAACTTGGTCTATTCGCCTCTTTACCCTACGAAACGTGGCACGAAGGCTCAACTAGCAAGTTAGACTTTTAAGAGCACTAAATAGAGTATAACGGTCCACATTGATGCATTGGAATTGCTCAACTCTCTCCGTAGAGGAGCCTTTCACGTTTTTGTGCAATTTCAAACATAAAAATGGTCTATACGCGTCTTTACCTTACGAAACGTGGCACGAAGGCTCAACTAGCAAGTTAGACTTTTAAGAACACTAAATAGAGTAGAACGGTCGACATTGATGCTTTGGAATTGCTCAACTCTCTCCATAGAGGAGCTTTTCACGTTGTTGTGCAATTTGAGACATAACTTGGTCTATTCGCGTCTTTACCTTACGAAACGTGGCACGAAGGCTCAACTAGCAAGTTAGACTTTTAGGAGAACTAAATTGAGTACAACGGTCCACATTGATGCTTTGGAATTGCTAAACTCTCTCCATAGAGGAGCTTTTCACGTTTTTGTGCCATTTCAAACATAACTTGGTCTATTCGCGTCTTTACCTTACGAAATGTGGCACGAAGGCTCAACTAGCAAGTTAGATTTCTAAGAACACTAAATAGAGTACAACGGTCCACATTGATGCTTTGGAATTGCTCAACTCTCTCCATAGAAGAGCTTTTCACGTTTTTGAGCAATTTGAGACATAACTTGGTCTATTCGCCTCTTTACCCTACGAAACGTGGCACGAAGGCTCAACTAGCAAGTTAGACTTTTAAGAGCACTAAACAGAGTACAACGGTCCACATTGATGCTTTGGAATTGCTCAACTCTCTCCGTAGAGGAGCTTTTCACGTTTTTGTGCAATTTCAAACATAACTTAGTCTATTCGCGTCTTTACGTTACGAAACGTGGCATGAAGGCTCAACTAGCAAGTTAGACTTCTAAGAACACTAAATAGAGTACAACGGTCCACATTGATGCTTTGGAATTGCTCAACTCTCTCTATAGAGGAGCTTTTCACGTTTTTGAGCAATTTGAGACATAACTTGGTCTATTCGCCTCTTTACCCTACGAAACGTGGCACGAAGGCTCAACTAGCAAGTTAGACTTTTAAGAGCACTAAATAGAGTATAACGGTCCACATTGATGCATTGGAATTGCTCAACTCTCTCCGTAGAGGAGCCTTTCACGTTTTTGTGCAATTTCAAACATAAAAATGGTCTATACGCGTCTTTACCTTACGAAACGTGGCACGAAGGCTCAACTAGCAAGTTAGACTTTTAAGAACACTAAATAGAGTAGAACGGTCGACATTGATGCTTTGGAATTGCTCAACTCTCTCCATAGAGGAGCTTTTCACGTTGTTGTGCAATTTGAGACATAACTTGGTCTATTCGCGTCTTTACCTTACGAAACGTGGCACGAAGGCTCAACTAGCAAGTTAGACTTTTAGGAGAACTAAATAGAGTACAACGGTCCACATTGATGCTTTGGAATTGCTAAACTCTCTCCATAGAGGAGCTTTTCACGTTTTTGTGCAATTTCAAACATAACTTGGTCTATTCGCGTCTTTACCTTACGAAACGTGGCACGAAGGCTCAACTAGCAAGTTAGATTTCTAAGAACACTAAATAGAGTACAACGGTCCACATTGATGCTTTGGAATTGCTCAACTCTCTCCATAGAGGAGCTTTTCACGTTTTTGAGCAATTTGAGACATAACTTGGTCTATTCGCCTCTTTACCCGACGAAACGTGGCACGAAGGCTCAACTAGCAAGTTAGACTTTTAAGAGCACTAAATAGAGTACAACGGTCCACATTGATGCTTTGGAATTGCTCAACTCTCTCCGTAGAGGAGCTTTTCACGTTTTTGTGCAATTTCAAACATAACTTGGTCTATTCGCGTCTTTACGTTACCAAACGTGGCACGAAGGCTCAACTAGCAAGTTAGACTTCTAAGAACACTAAATAGAGTACAACGGTCCACATTGATGCTTTGGAATTGCTCAAATCTCTCCATGGACGAGCTTTTCTTGTTTTTGACCCATTTGAGACATAACTTGGTCTATTCGCCTCTTTACCTTACGAAACGTGGCACGAAGGCTCAACTATCAAGTTAGACTTTTAAGGGCACTAAATAGAGTACAACGGTCCACATTGATGCTTTGGAATTGCTCAACTCTCTCCATAGAGGAGCTTTTCACGTTTTTGACAATTTGAGACATAACTTGGTCTATTCGCGTCTTTACCTTACGAAACGTGGCACGAAGGCTCAACTAGCAAGTTAGACTTCTAAGAACACTAAATAGAGTACAACGGTCCACATTGATGCTTTGGAATTGCTCAACTCTCTCCATAGAGGAGCTTTTCACGTTTTTGAGCAATTTGAGACATAACTTGGTCTATTCGCCTCTTTACCCTACGAAACGTGGCACGAAGGCTCAACTAGCAAGTTAGACTTTTAAGAGCACTAAATAGAGTATAAAGGTCCACATTGATGCTTTGGAATTGCTCAACTCTCTCCGTAGAGGAGCTTTTCACGTTTTTGTGCAATTTCAAACATAAAAATGGTCTATTCGCGTCTTTACGTTACGAAATGTTGCACGAAGGCTCGACTAGCAAGTTAGACTTCTAAGAACACAAAATAGAGTACAACGGTCCACATTGATGCTTTGGAATTGCTCAAATCTCTCCATAGACGAGCTTTTTCTTGTTTTTGAGCCATTTGAGACATAACTTGGTCTATTCGCCTCTTTACCTTACGAAACGTGGCACGAAGGCTCAACTAGCAAGTTAGACTTTTAAGGGAACTAAATAGAGTACAACGGTCCACATTGATGCTTTGGAATTGCTCAACTCTCTCCATAGAGGAGCTTTTCACGTTTTTGTGCAATTTCAAACATAACTTGGTCTATTCGCGTCTTTACCTTGCGAAACGTGGCACGAAGGCTCAACTAGCAAGTTATACTTCTAAGAACACTAAATAGAGTACAACGGTGCACATTGATGCTTTGGAATTGCTCAACTATCTCCATAGACGAGCTTTTCTTGTTTTTGAGCCATTTGAGACATAACTTGGTCTATTCGCCTCTTTACCTTACGAAACGTGGCACGAAGGCTCAACTAGCAAGTTAGACTTCTAAGAACACTAAATAGAGTAGAACGGTCCACATTGATGCTTTGGAATTGCTAAACTCTCTCCATAGAGGAGCTTTTCACGTTCCTGAGCAATTTGAGACATAACTTGGTCTATTCGCCTCTTTACCTTACGAAACGTGGCACGAAGCTCAACTAGCAAGTTAGACTTCTAAGAACACTAAATAGAGTACAACGGTCCACATTGATGCTTTGGAATTGCTCAACTCTCTCCATAGAGGAGCTTTTCACGTTTTTGAGCAATTTGAGACATAACTTGGTCTATTCGCCTCTTTACCTTACGAAACCTGGCACGAAGGCTCAACTAGCAAGTTAGACTTCTAAGAACACTAAATAGAGTAGAAGGTCCACATTGATGCTTTGGAATTGCTCAACTCTCTCCATAGAGGAGCTTTTCACGTTGTTGTGCAATTTGAGACATAACTTGGTCTATTCGCGTCTTTACCTTACGAAACGTGGCACGAAGGCTCAACTAGCAAGTTAGACTTTTAGGAGAACTAAATTGAGTACAACGGTCCACATTGATGCTTTGGAATTGCTAAACTCTCTCCATAGAGGAGCTTTTCACGTTTTTGTGCCATTTCAAACATAACTTGGTCTATTCGCGTCTTTACCTTACGAAACGTGGCACGAAGGCTCAACTAGCAAGTTAGATTTCTAAGAACACTAAATAGAGTACAACGGTCCACATTGATGCTTTGGAATTGCTCAACTCTCTCCATAGAAGAGCTTTTCACGTTTTTGAGCAATTTGAGACATAACTTGGTCTATTCGCCTCTTTACCCTACGAAACGTGGCACGAAGGCTCAACTAGCAAGTTAGACTTTTAAGAGCACTAAACAGAGTACAACGGTCCACATTGATGCTTTGGAATTGCTCAACTCTCTCCGTAGAGGAGCTTTTCACGTTTTTGTGCAATTTCAAACATAACTTAGTCTATTCGCGTCTTTACGTTACGAAACGTGGCATGAAGGCTCAACTAGCAAGTTAGACTTCTAAGAACACTAAATAGAGTACAACGGTCCACATTGATGCTTTGGAATTGCTCAACTCTCTCTATAGAGGAGCTTTTCACGTTTTTGAGCAATTTGAGACATAACTTGGTCTATTCGCCTCTTTACCCTACGAAACGTGGCACGAAGGCTCAACTAGCAAGTTAGACTTTTAAGAGCACTAAATAGAGTATAACGGTCCACATTGATGCATTGGAATTGCTCAACTCTCTCCGTAGAGGAGCCTTTCACGTTTTTGTGCAATTTCAAACATAAAAATGGTCTATACGCGTCTTTACCTTACGAAACGTGGCACGAAGGCTCAACTAGCAAGTTAGACTTTTAAGAACACTAAATAGAGTAGAACGGTCGACATTGATGCTTTGGAATTGCTCAACTCTCTCCATAGAGGAGCTTTTCACGTTGTTGTGCAATTTGAGACATAACTTGGTCTATTCGCGTCTTTACCTTACGAAACGTGGCACGAAGGCTCAACTAGCAAGTTAGACTTTTAGGAGAACTAAATAGAGTACAACGGTCCACATTGATGCTTTGGAATTGCTAAACTCTCTCCATAGAGGAGCTTTTCACGTTTTTGTGCAATTTCAAACATAACTTGGTCTATTCGCGTCTTTACCTTACGAAACGTGGCACGAAGGCTCAACTAGCAAGTTAGATTTCTAAGAACACTAAATAGAGTACAACGGTCCACATTGATGCTTTGGAATTGCTCAACTCTCTCCATAGAGGAGCTTTTCACGTTTTTGAGCAATTTGAGACATAACTTGGTCTATTCGCCTCTTTACCCGACGAAACGTGGCACGAAGGCTCAACTAGCAAGTTAGACTTTTAAGAGCACTAAATAGAGTACAACGGTCCACATTGATGCTTTGGAATTGCTCAACTCTCTCCGTAGAGGAGCTTTTCACGTTTTTGTGCAATTTCAAACATAACTTGGTCTATTCGCGTCTTTACGTTACCAAACGTGGCACGAAGGCTCAACTAGCAAGTTAGACTTCTAAGAACACTAAATAGAGTACAACGGTCCACATTGATGCTTTGGAATTGCTCAAATCTCTCCATGGACGAGCTTTTCTTGTTTTTGACCCATTTGAGACATAACTTGGTCTATTCGCCTCTTTACCTTACGAAACGTGGCACGAAGGCTCAACTATCAAGTTAGACTTTTAAGGGCACTAAATAGAGTACAACGGTCCACATTGATGCTTTGGAATTGCTCAACTCTCTCCATAGAGGAGCTTTTCACGTTTTTGACAATTTGAGACATAACTTGGTCTATTCGCGTCTTTACCTTACGAAACGTGGCACGAAGGCTCAACTAGCAAGTTAGACTTCTAAGAACACTAAATAGAGTACAACGGTCCACATTGATGCTTTGGAATTGCTCAACTCTCTCCATAGAGGAGCTTTTCACGTTTTTGAGCAATTTGAGACATAACTTGGTCTATTCGCCTCTTTACCCTACGAAACGTGGCACGAAGGCTCAACTAGCAAGTTAGACTTTTAAGAGCACTAAATAGAGTATAAAGGTCCACATTGATGCTTTGGAATTGCTCAACTCTCTCCGTAGAGGAGCTTTTCACGTTTTTGTGCAATTTCAAACATAAAAATGGTCTATTCGCGTCTTTACGTTACGAAATGTTGCACGAAGGCTCGACTAGCAAGTTAGACTTCTAAGAACACAAAATAGAGTACAACGGTCCACATTGATGCTTTGGAATTGCTCAAATCTCTCCATAGACGAGCTTTTTCTTGTTTTTGAGCCATTTGAGACATAACTTGGTCTATTCGCCTCTTTACCTTACGAAACGTGGCACGAAGGCTCAACTAGCAAGTTAGACTTTTAAGGGAACTAAATAGAGTACAACGGTCCACATTGATGCTTTGGAATTGCTCAACTCTCTCCATAGAGGAGCTTTTCACGTTTTCGTGCAATTTCAAACATAACTTGGTCTATTCGCGTCTTTACCTTGCGAAACGTGGCACAAAGGCTCAACTAGCAAGTTATACTTCTAAGAACACTAAATAGAGTACAACGGTGCACATTGATGCTTTGGAATTGCTCAACTATCTCCATAGACGAGCTTTTCTTGTTTTTGAGCCATTTGAGACATAACTTGGTCTATTCGCCTCTTTACCTTACGAAACGTGGCACGAAGGCTCAACTAGCAAGTTAGACTTCTAAGAACACTAAATAGAGTAGAACGGTCCACATTGATGCTTTGGAATTGCTAAACTCTCTCCATAGAGGAGCTTTTCACGTTCCTGAGCAATTTGAGACATAACTTGGTCTATTCGCCTCTTTACCTTACGAAACGTGGCACGAAGCTCAACTAGCAAGTTAGACTTCTAAGAACACTAAATAGAGTACAACGGTCCACATTGATGCTTTGGAATTGCTCAACTCTCTCCATAGAGGAGCTTTTCACGTTTTTGAGCAATTTGAGACATAACTTGGTCTATTCGCCTCTTTACCTTACGAAACCTGGCACGAAGGCTCAACTAGCAAGTTAGACTTCTAAGAACACTAAATAGAGTAGAAGGTCCACATTGATGCTTTGGAATTGCTCAACTCTCTCCATAGAGGAGCTTTTCACGTTTTTGTGCAATTTGAGACATAACTTGGTCTATTCGCGTCTTTACCTTGCGAAACGTGGCACGAAGGCTCAACTAGCAAGTTAGACTTCTAAGAACACTAAATAGAGTACAACGGTCCACATTGATGCTTTGGAATTGCCCAACTCTCTCCATAGATGAGTGTCGCAACCGGGGTCACGACGCGGACCGGCGTTTGAGGATGAAAAATGTTTAGAGTCGCCACCAATTGATTTAAGGTGCAATTGGACACCGTAAAAACCTGCGAACCAGAAAAAAGGGTACGGGGATCGATTGAGTGTGAGGAAGGTGTTAGGCACCCCACAACTCCCGTTTGAAAACTGTTACCCTAATTAATTTCATGGCTATCTTATGGATACTTGCTCTTTGCAAGATATAATTGTTAAAGTTTGAATTATTACTTTCAACACACTTATCAACTTATGATAATGTTTGAAAAAATAGCTTGGAATATTACTATCAATTTATGATAGTTTTTATTTGGAGACACACTACCAACTTTTGGTAGGTTTAATTTTGAACACCAACTTATGGTGTTAATGATAAAATACCCTACCAACTTTTGGTAGGTTTAATTTTGAACACCAACTTATGATGTAAATGATAAAATGCCCTACCAACTTTTGGTAGGTTTAATTTTGAACACCAACTTATGGTATAAATGATTATTTGGAAAAAATGTCATTTGCCAATTTAATCCATTATTGCCAACTTATGGCAAATTCATAAATGAAATCAAATATGGTCCATAATCCAGATAAGTGAAATCAACTTATGATTTCCTTAATTGAAATGACAACATATCAAAGAATCAAGATTTGCACAAAACAGATTTTCAAACCACACACTGCGTACAGATTTTCCAACTCTGATTTCACCTATCAAATGAGGTCGAAATGCAACGAAATTTTATATACAATGTCACAACACCTCAATAAACACTATATCAAAATTTCAGAGCAAAATTCAAAGTTTAAAGCAGTCTGCTAATCTCGGACAGATTAGGGTCTTGAAAATCCTACAGTTTGAAGTCCTTGATTGTAGAGGCTCGCATTGGAGAAGATTGTTGTATCAAAAAAAATAACAAGAAAGCTTGATGATTGATGAACTTGATAGCAAGAAGTTTCTCCCCTTTTCTTTCTCTCTTTTTCTTTTTCTCCCTCCTAGCTCTCTATTTTTGCTCTCTTCCCTTAGCTCTCTCCCCTAGCTCTCTATCTTGCTCTCCTCCTTTAGCTCTCTCCCTTAGCTCTCTATTTATAGGAAATTAGGAGCTACCCATCCATTGAATGACCAACCATGGCAACCTAAGTGGAGTCACCACCATTGAATAACCAATTTGCACTAAGTAAGTGGATTCACCACCATTGAATGTAAATGGAGTTACCACCATTGAATTTGCACTAAAATGATGGATTCATCACCATTGAATGTAAATGGAGTCACCACCATTGAATTTAAGTGGAGTTGCACATCAATTTGCACTAAAATGATGGTGATGCATGGAATGATGTCAAGAGAGATATACATATATGTATATATATGTATAGGTGGAAATAGTAATGGGTTTGACAAATCATGTGGTGGGCTTTCAAATGATAATCAAGACATTGGTCAAGATGGTAGTGGACACAAGCAAATTAGCTCTTCATGAAATGGGCCAACAAATGTTGAACATAGGTTGGTATGAATTGGGCTAAGATATGAGTATTTGTGGGCTTAAGAATCCAAGAAAGAGAATATTTATGGGCTTATAGGTACAACAAATGTGTTTTTTTGCATTTTTGTGTTTTTTCTCATTTTTGTATTTTTTTGTATTTTAGCCGGACGAAAATCGGGTACTACAGCTGCCCCCCTTTGTATGTCTTTTATGAAATAAAAGGCAAACAAAGGTATAGTCAACCGAGTTTCGTACGAGAATTGAAATGCACGGGATTACTATGGCCATTCCCGGCTTGGCCAAATATTTGTGCGAGAAAATAAAGGGGCACGGGATCACAAGGCCATTCCCGGCTTGGCCAAATATTGGTGCAGGAAAATAAAGGGGCACGGGATCACAAGGCCATTCCCGGCTTGGCCAAATATTTGTGCAAGAAAATAAAGGGGCACGGGATCACAAGGCCATTCCCGGCTTGGCCAAATATTGGTGCAGGAAAATAAAGGGGCACGGGATCACAAGGCCATTCCCGGCTTGGCCAAATATTGGTGCAGGAAAATAAAGGGGCACGGGATCACAAGGCCATTCCCGGCTTGGCCAAATATTTGTGCAAGAGAATAAAGGGGCATGAGATCACAAGGCCATTCCCGGCTTGACCAAATATTGGTGCAGGAAAATAAAGGGGCACGGGATCACAAGGCCATTCCCGGATTGGCCAAATATTGGTGCAGGAAAATAAAGGGGCACGGGATCACAAGGCCATTCCCGGCTTGGCCAAATATTTGTGCAAGAAAATAAAGGGGCACGGGATCACAAGGCCATTCCCGGCTTAGCCAAATATTGGTGCAGGAAAATAAGGGGGCACGGGATCACAAGGCCATTCCCGGCTTGGCCAAATATTGGTGCAGGAAAATAAAGGGGCACGGGATCACAAGGCCATTCCCGGCTTGGCCAAATATTTGTGCAAGAGAATAAAGGGGCACGGGATCACAAGGCCATTCCCGGCTTGGCCAATGTTTTTTTTTTAATCTTTGACTTTTTTTTTTTTTTTTTTGGTGAAAAGGTGCTCGGGATCACTGTAGCCATTCCCGGCTTGGCTGAAAATTTTTGATTTTTGATTTTTTTTTATTGTGAAAAAGGTGCTCGGGATCATTGTAGCCATTCCCGACTTGGCTGGAAAAGATTTTTTTGATTTTTTGAGAAAAAGGTGCTCGGGATCATTGTAGCCATTCCCGAATTGGCTGGAAAAGATTTTTTGATTTTTTTGATTTTTTTGATTTTTTGATTTTTTGATTTTTTTTTTTTTTTTTGAGAAAAAGATGCTTGGGATCATTATAGTCATTCCCGGCTTGCCTGGAAAATTTTATTTATGCAGCGATGATGCATGCACTGACCTATTTTGCTCAATTATGAATGTCTCATGAATGAATGAATCCATGTTTTCTCAAGGCTTTGCCATCCTCCAACAAGCGCACAATTACGAATTGCTAAACCAAATTTGTTTCTCTGTTAGGGTTGACCTTCTGACTCACTGAGCTTTCAATGTATCTTCTCTAATCTGATTAGTGAAGGCCTTTTTCCATTCTGGATTCTAGCTCTTGGGCTATCTCTTTTCCTTCTCCAATGTGCATTCCCATAATCAATTGATTTTCCCTGAAATTTGCATGTTCGTACGCATCTGAGTTCAAAGCTACCCATTTATCTGAATTTCTTTATTCAATTTAATATTTTTTTTTTTTTGCACGGCTTAGGAATGTGAGCTTCTCTTTCCTGCTAACACCTGCTTCAGCTTCAGGCTTTTCACTCAGATCCTTTCCAGCTTAGGATGCCAAAATCCATCAACTTCCTATCAAAAGTATTGTCCTGATGCACTCATTATATTTCCTGTCAAAACTTTGTCAGTGATAAATTCAAAAGTACAGCCATGCTTGTCAATTATTGAAAGCAAATGATAAATTTTTGGAGTATGAAATGAGAATTGAATTGGGATGTGGAAAAGGAGACAACAAGCAACAAAATTGAAGAAATGAATTTCCTCACAATTTGTTTCTTGGAGTATCAAATGAGAATTGAATTGAGATATGTAAAAGGAGACTTCAAACCACAAAATTGAAGAAATGAATTTCCTCACAATTTTTATTGAAAAGGATGGGTGGTAATAAAATATTTTAGAATGAAATATGTACAAGAAATTAGGGAGGTCAAAGGCAAGAAGGACAAACCGAACTTCTTCAAGATGAAATATGTGATAATTCAAAGATTGTACCAAAATTGCCCCAATTTTGGTGTGCACCCAATTAACAATAATCAAAACTAACTTGTATGAGGCTATCTCTGAACCTTCCATTTCTGCCAACAAACTTCTTCTTTCTATGTAACAGACTAACACCTTAGCAAGGTAAAATATCTGATGGTATCAAGAGCACCCCAAAATCTACCCCAGTTTTGGGTGCATGTCCAATTAACTGATCTCCAACCCTTCAATTACGAAATTAATTTTGCACTCCCACCTATGTCAATGTGAGACAAGTTAACAGTCAACTCAGGCAATACTCATCAATTCAACAGATTCGTGATCCAACCATCTTGTAGCCCAAACTAAAATGCCCATAAGGGTTTTTTTCACTTTAGCGGAATTCTTTTTTTTTTTTTTTGCCCCTATTTTTGCCTAGAGCGCCCTTGCGGGTTTTCACTCTGGCGGGAATTTTTTTTTTTTTTTTATTTTTCTACCAATAAAACTTAACAACTTCCTTGAAATTGTCCCGAGTGTGCATTTTGAGGGGTTCAACTTCAACTAGCGTCTTCTCAACCTCTTGAACAAATTTTTCCAAGTTAATCATGTGATCTTCATCCTCACTTGGCTTGGCAATTATGTTATCCCCATGCACTTCAATCTCTTTATGCATCATATCATGAAACAGAATGACCTTGGTTTGCTGATAAGTATCTCCTGCATTTTTAGACCAAATGGCATGACTTCATAGCAAAAGGTATCACATAAAGTGATGAAAGTAATTTCCTCTTTATCTTCTAGTGCCATCGTGATCTGATTACAATCATCCTTCTTCAGTACTGGTGCAATATTTCCATATCATTCGGGGTATTTTACTACAGCAAGACATCCCGCATCAAATTGCTTCTTTATTTCATCTCTAATCTTCCAAGTTTGCACCAATTCAAATTTCCAACCCCAAATTAACAACCTCATCCATTTGAATTATCTTTTCTTTTTGATTAAACTTGTTTCAATATTTCTGACTATATCTCAGATTCATCCTCAATGTTCAAGTCAAACTCGACATTGTTAATGGGTGCCCCAAAATCTGGTTCATTCGGTTCATCTTTTCATTATCATCAATTTCAATCCTGTCAAAATGGAATTTGCAAGATTTGGAATTTTGGAGGTGATGGATGAAATGAAATGAATAGATGTGAGAATTATGAGCAACGATTTTTGTGTATGATAAGCGTATCAGAATCATCAGAAACATGAGAACATGCAAAGGCCTTACTATGCGAATTCATCAAAAGATAAAGTAAAGACATGCTCATTATTAAAACCCAATCAATGGCCGTGAGCTGGACCACAGATGGTAGTGCAGATGGATTTTACTTTTGAAGGCTGCTGACAGAATCTGGCAATTCCAAATTGGTCCAGTTACTGAGTTTAAAACATAACTCCCCAAAATTTCTAGTGTTTGGACTTCCGTACCATATCCATGACTGCGGCCAACATGTGCTCCAGCCTTTGCTGTCCCTCTTCTAGTGTTTGTAGCCCCATCTCTAGCCGGGCTATCGCTGCACGCATGCGATCTGATTGTGGAGATGCTGCAACTGCTGATGAGGAATCACTAGGTGGTGATACTGAGTGACCTTCTTGGGTCTGCTTCTTTCCAGCAGAAGTTGTTTTCAAATGGCTGATGCTCTGACGCCATGTCCTTCTTTCCAGCATGGTGACTTGATATCCCAAAGAGGCTCGAGGCCGAGGAGGTCGAATGCTTTTGAACAAAAGCAACCTTGTGATAAGCCGTGGGAAAAATAACTTCCCCACCTTTGTTGGCTTCTTCTCGACAAAATCCTTGGCTTTGAAGATCGTGGCCAGATAGATCTTCCCAATATCAAACCACTGCCCTTTATACATAGTAATAATCATACTGTTGGACAGGAATTTTATTCTAGGGTATAAAGAACACTGTCTATTCCATCTGCAACAGATCCAAGTTGTACTGTGATCTCAGTGATTGCTTCGTGCAATTTATCTGGGTCATGAGTACTTGCTTGTCTGCCCCATGACATATATCGAACACCTTGTATGGCATGCTTTGAAACCATAAGTTGCCTTTTGTAGTCTTGAACTTTGTCGGTTGCTTTTTTAAGTCTCCTTTTGATTTCCCTCAAAGCTTCTTGTAGAGATTCGATAGTTTCCTGGGGATCGTCTTCGTATTCGTCTTCCCTTATAGGGGAGAGGTTGAATCTGAGATCATTTCCACCTTCATCTTCTTTAGAAGTAGAACCTTCATCAGTTCTAGACCTTTTTGCAGGTGGAGAGTTAGAAGTATCCATCCTTGAAGATTTCTTGAGGAAGAAATTGGTTTCTGCTGATTCTTACTTTTGAATATTTATACGAATGGAATATGAAGGAAGTGTTGGACCAAGACTTAGCGTCTAGGTCAACATTGTGTTTTTGATGATTGTGAAGATGGAGACGGAGATGAAGATGGCTCAGAGAGAAAACACGCTTTTGCCAGAAATGATTGAGATTGAGATGAAGACGAAGATGGCTCTGCATATGCAAAGACATTCGCGGTGCCTGTCACATCAGTACTCACTTTACTGTCACCTTCCACTGTTATTTTCCCGCTTGAGGACGAATTTTTTTCTTCCTACTTCTCTTTTCAACTAGATAATAATCAAAAAAACAAAACTGTCACACTCAACTGTTCATTTCCCCGCTTGAGGACGACTCTTTTCTCTTTTTTTCTTTTTTTTTCTTTCCTTTTTTTCAACTAGATAAAATAAAAATAATAAAAGAATAATAAAAGAATAAAAAAAAAAAACTGTCACACTCCCCGGGAAATTATGAATATCTGCACAGTGAGGCAGGGGACATAACAGACGATCAGGATTTAATCCTAGCAGGACCTTCTAAGCTGTCTGATAAGAGATTCCAACGATGGTGGAGAACATGGCTCTAATGGTGATGGTGGTAGTGAAGGAGAAACTGACAGCGATGGGGGCGGAGAGCTAAGAGTGGAGGATGACGGTGACGGTGATGATGAACATAGATCACAAGTCTCCGGAAGCTTTCTCTTGTTGTTGATGCATCTCTCTTGGTTTCCGTCTCTGGTCATGTAATCCTTTCAAGCACTTCACATCTGACAACTTCACTGGCTTTACAATAAAATCCTTTGCTTCTTCTCCCAAGCATCTGTTGATCGAGTCACTACGTTCTCAGATGACATGATTACCACTGGAATCTCTCTCAAGGCAGACGATCCCTTGTCATTCCAGGAATACAGTAGTCGGTGATAATCAAATCCATCTTCAAACTATCAAACCCAACAGGACAATTATTCTCCTCGTCTAATCCCAGAAACTGAAGTATTCTTATTCCACTGTCCACTGCAGTTACTTTACAGGAAGTAATCTTGAGCAACCTTTCAATGACTGGTCTATTAACAAGGTTGTCATCGACAGCCAAAACGTAAACCTCCTCAGAATCAGACATAGAATGATCCATTCCCACTTGATCAACAAGAAAATTAAGAGTCAATTTCCTCACAAACTGCCCCATTATATTTTTTGTTGTTCATTTTCATTGTTTTAGCAATTCACAACTGTAATCTTGTACTTTAAGGATGGCAAAGACATGAGTGAATTGGTGTTTTTTTTTTCTTTTTTTTTTCTTTTTTTTCTTTTTTTTTTGTTTTCTTTTTTTTTTCTTTTTCATGCATGACTATGAACTTATTTAGTTTGACAAAATGCAATGACTATGCCTACGTGAATGCATGAGAGAAGAAACCGATAATGGAAATTACAATTAAAAACGTGTAAAACAAAACGTCAACGGTAAATGAATAAATCACACAAAAATAAAAATGTCATTATATGGGGTAACCTAAATTTCTGGAGGTTTCGGACATGGATCTAGGGTTTTATAAAGTGCTTGGGTAAGTTTATCTAACTATTCCGCGAGGCCCCAGATCATGTTGCTTTTAAAATCCCAACTATTGGGACAAAAGCTCCTCCCTTAACTTTTAAGAGAAGTCGATCCGGTGAGGATATCTTCCACTACCCATGCGGAGACGGAATCTCACGAGAATAGTGGTCAACCCTCTCTAATACTAAAGGTAGAGCCCAGCTGGTAGGCTACAGTGAGTGTAAATGTATGAGATGACAAATACTTTACCACAACAAAATAAATCAACATCTCTGCCATATAAAGGAAACAAACAATTAATCATACAAAAAGAAGTAACCGTAGCCAATCAGTTTAATCATATGGGCTCGACCCTCTTAGGTTTAAAAAACCTGGTGTTCCCCAGCAGAGTCGCCAGTTGTCGCAACCGGGGTCACGACGCGGACCGAC
Source organism: Tripterygium wilfordii (assembly GCF_013401445.1). NCBI lineage: Eukaryota > Viridiplantae > Streptophyta > Magnoliopsida > Celastrales > Celastraceae > Tripterygium > Tripterygium wilfordii. Next base: position 65,254 of record NW_024056344.1, on the reverse strand, counting down.
ATTTGAGGATGAAAAATGTTTAGAGTCGCCACCAATTGATTTAAGGTGCAATTGGACACCGTAAAAACCTGCGAACCAGAAAAAAGGGTACGGGGATCGATTGAGTGTGAGGAAGGTGTTAGGCACCCCACAACTCCCGTTTGAAAACAGTTACCCTAATTAATTTCATGGCTATCTTATGGATACTTGCTCTTTGCAAGATATAATTGTTAAAGTTTGAATTATTACTTTCAACACACTTATCAACTTATGATAATGTTTGAAAAAATAGCTTGGAATATTACTATCAATTTATGATAGTTTTTATTTGGAGACACACTACCAACTTTTGGTAGGTTTAATTTTGAACACCAACTTATGGTATAAATGATTATTTGGAAAAAATGTCATTTGCCAATTTAATCCATTATTGCCAACTTATGGCAAATTCATAAATGAAATCAAATATGGTCCATAATCCAGATAAGTGAAATCAACTTATGATTTCCTTAATTGAAATGACAACATATCAAAGAATCAAGATTTGCACAAAACAGATTTTCAAACCACACACTGCGTACAGATTTTCCAACTCTGATTTCACCTATCAAATGAGGTCGAAATGCAACGAAATTTTATATACAATGTCACAACACCTCAATAAACACTATATCAAAATTTCAGAGCAAAATTCAAAGTTTAAAGCAGTCTGCTAATCTCGGACAGATTAGGGTCTTGAAAATCCTGCAGTTTGAAGTCCTTGATTGTAGAGGCTCGCATTGGAGAAGATTGTTGTATCAAAAAAAATAACAAGAAAGCTTGATGATTGATGAACTTGATAGCAAGAAGTTTCTCCCCTTTTCTTTCTCTCTTTTTCTTTTTCTCCCTCCTAGCTCTCTATTTTTGCTCTCTTCCCTTAGCTCTCTCCCCTAGCTCTCTATCTTGCTCTCCTCCTTTAGCTCTCTCCCTTAGCTCTCTATTTATAGGAAATTAGGAGCTACCCATCCATTGAATGACCAACCATGGCAACCTAAGTGGAGTCACCACCATTGAATAACCAATTTGCACTAAGTAAGTGGATTCACCACCATTGAATGTAAATGGAGTTACCACCATTGAATTTGCACTAAAATGATGGATTCACCACCATTGAATGTAAATGGAGTCACCACCATTGAATTTAAGTGGAGTTGCACATCAATTTGCACTAAAATGATGGTGATGCATGGAATGATGTCAAGAGAGATATACATATATGTATATATATGTATAGGTGGAAATAGTAATGGGTTTGACAAATCATGTGGTGGGCTTTCAAATGATAATCAAGACATTGGTCAAGATGGTAGTGGACACAAGCAAATTAGCTCTTCATGAAATGGGCCAACAAATGTTGAACATAGGTTGGTATGAATTGGGCTAAGATATGAGTATTTGTGGGCTTAAGAATCCAAGAAAGAGAATATTTATGGGCTTATAGGTACAACAAATGTGTTTTTTTGCATTTTTGTGTTTTTTCTCATTTTTGTATTTTTTTGTATTTTAGCCGGACGAAAATCGGGTACTACAATGAGCTTTTCTTGTTGTTGAGCCATTCGAGACATAACTTGGTCTATTCGCCTCTTTACCTTACGAAACGTGGCACGAAGGCTCAACTAGCAAGTTAGACTTTTAAGAGCACTAAATAGAGTACAACGGTCCACATTGATGCTTTGGAATTGCTCAACTCTCTCCATAGAGGAGCTTTTCACGTTTTTGAGCAATTTCAGACATAACTTGGTCTATTCGCGTATTTACCTTACGAAACGTGGCACGAAGGCTCAACTAGCAAGTTAGACTTTTAAGAGCACTAAATAGAGTACAACGGTCCACATTGATGCTTCGGAATTGCTAAACTCTCTCCATAGAGGAGCTTTTCACGTTCTTGAGCAATTTGAGACATAACTTGGTCTATTCACCTCTTTACCTTACGAAACGTGGCACGAAGGCTCAATTAGCATGTTAGACTTTTAAGAGCACTAAATAGAGTACAACGGTCCACATTGATGCATTGGAATTGCTCAACTCTCTCCATAGAGGAGCTTTTCACGTTTTTGTGCAATTTGAGACATAACTTGGTCTATACGTGTCTTTACCTTACGAAACGTGGCACGAGGGCTCAACTAGCAAGTTAGACTTTTAAGAACACTAAATAGAGTAGAACGGTCCACATTGATGCTTTGGAATTGCTCAACTCTCTCCATAGAGGAGCTTTTCACGTTGTTGTGCAATTTGAGACATAACTTGGTCTATTCGCGTCTTTACCTTACGAAACGTGGCACGAAGGCTCAACTAGCAAGTTAGACTTTTAGGAGAACTAAATAGAGTACAACGGTCCACATTGATGCTTTGGAATTGCTAAACTCTCTCCATAGAGGAGCTTTTCATGTTTTTGTGCAATTTCAAACATAACTTGGTCTATTCGCGTCTTTAGCTTACGAAACGTGGCACGAAGGCTCAACTAGCAAGTTAGATTTCTAAGAACACTAAATAGAACGGTCCACATTGATGCTTTGGAATTGCTCAACTCTCTCCATAGAGGAGCTTTTCACGTTTTTGAGCAATTTGAGACATAACTTGGTCTATTCGCCTCTTTACCCTACGAAACGTGGCACGAAGGCTCAACTAGCAAGTTAGACTTTTAAGAGCACTAAACAGAGTACAACGGTCCACATTGATGCTTTGGAATTGCTCAACTCTCTCCGTAGAGGAGCTTTTCACGTTTTTGTGCAATTTCAAACATAACTTAGTCTATTCGCGTCTTTACGTTACGAAACGTGGCACGAAGGCTCAACTAGCAAGTTAGACTTCTAAGAACACTAAATAGAGTACAACGGTCCACATTGATGCTTTGGAATTGCTCAAATCTCTCCATAGACGAGCTTTTCTTGTTTTTGAGCCATTTGAGACATAACTTGGTCTATTCGCCTCTTTACCTTACGAAACGTGGCACGAAGGCTCAACTAGCAAGTTAGACTTTTAAGGGCACTAAATAGAGTACAACGGTCCACATTGATGCTTTGGAATTGCTCAACTCTCTCCATAGAGGAGCTTTTCACGTTTTTGACAATTTGAGACATAACTTGGTCTATTCGCGTCTTTACCTTACGAAACGTGGCACGAAGGCTCAACTAGCAAGTTAGACTTTTAAGAGCACTAAATAGAGTACAACGGTCCACATTGATGCTTCGGAATTGCTAAACTCTCTCCATAGAGGAGCTTTTCACGTTCTTGAGCAATTTGAGACATAACTTGGTCTATTCACCTATTTACCTTACGAAACGTGGCACGAAGGCTCAATTAGCATGTTAGACTTTTAAGAGCACTAAATAGAGTACAACGGTCCACATTGATGCATTGGAATTGCTCAACTCTCTCCATAGAGGTGCTTTTCACGTTTTTGTGCAATTTGAGACATAACTTGGTCTATACGCGTCTTTACCTTACGAAACGTGGCACGAAGGCTCAACTAGCAAGTTAGACTTTTAAGAACACTAAATAGAGTAGAACGGTCCACATTGATGCTGTGGAAATGCTCAACTCTCTCCATAGAGGAGCTTCTCACGTTGTTGTGCAATTTGAGACATAACTTGGTCTATTCGCGTCTTTACCTTACGAAACGAGCCACGAAGGCTCAACTAGCAAGTTAGACTTTTAGGAGAACTAAATAGAGTACAACGGTCCACATTGATGCTTTGGAATTGCTAAACTCTCTCCATAGAGGAGCTTTTCACGTTTTTGTGCAATTTCAAACACAACTTGGTCTATTCGCGTCTTTACCTTATGAAACGTGGCACGAAGGCTCAACTAGCAAGTTAGACTTCTAAGAACACTAAATAGAGTACAACGGTCCACATTGATGCTTTGGAATTGCTCAACTCTCTCCATAGAGGAGCTTTTCACGTTTTTGAGCAATTTGAGACATAACTTGGTCTATTCGCCTCTTTACCCTACGAAACGTGGCACGAAGGCTCAGCTAGCAAGTTAGACTTTTAAGAGCACTAAATAGAGTATAACGGTCCACATTGATGCTTTGGAATTGCTCAACTCTCTCCGTAGAGGAGCTTTTCACGTTTTTGTGCAATTTCAAACATAACTTGGTCTATTCGCGTCTTTACGTTACGAAACATTGCACGAAGGCTCAACTAGCAAGTTAGACTTCTAAGAACACTAAATAGAGTACAACGGTCCACATTGATGCTTTGGAATTGCTCAAATCTCTCCATAGACGAGCTTTTCTTGTTTTTGAGCCATTTGAGACATAACTTGGTCTATTCGCCTCTTTACCTTACGAAACGTAGCACGAAGGCTCAACTAGCAAGTTAGACTTTTAAGGGCACTAAATAGAGTACAACGGTCCACATTGATGCTTTGGAATTGCTCAAATCTCTCCATAGAGGAGCTTTTCACGTTTTTGTGCAATTTCAAACATAACTTGGTCTATTCGCGTCTTTACCTTACGAAACTTGGCACGAAGGCTCAACTGGCAAGTTATACTTCTAAGAACACTAAATAGAGTACAACGGTCCACATTGATGCTTTGGAATTGCTCAACTATCTCCATAGACAAGCTTTTCTTGTTTTTGAGCCATTTGAGACATAACTTGGTCTATTCGCCTCTTTACCTTACGAAACGTGACACGAAGGCTCAACTAGCAAGTTAGACTTCTAAGAACACTAAATAGAGTAGAACGGTCCACATTGATGCTTTGGAATTGCTAAACTCTCTCCATAGAGGAGCTTTTCACGTTCCTGAGCAATTTGAGACATAACTTGGTCTATTCGCCTCTTTACCTTACGAAACGTGGCACGAAGGCTCAACTAGCAAGTTAGACTTCTAAGAACACTAAATAGAGTACAACGGTCCACATTGATGCTTTGGAATTGCTCAACTCTCTCCATAAAGGAGCTTTTCACGTTTTTGAGCAATTTGAGACATAACTTGGTCTATTCGCCTCTTTACCTTACGAAACGTGGCACGAAGGCTCAACTAGCAAGTTAGACTTCTAAGAACACTAAATAGAGTAGAACGGTCCACATTGATGCTTTGGAATTGCTCAACTCTCTCCATAGAGGAGCTTTTCACGTTTTTGTGCAATTTGAGACATAACTAGGTCTATTCGCGTCTTTACCTTGCGAAACGGGGTACGAAGGCTCAACTAGCAAGTTAGACTTCTAAGAACACTAAATAGAGTACAACGGTCCACATTGATGCTTTGGAATTGCTCAACTCTCTCCATAGACGAGCTTTTCTTGTTTTTGAGCCATTCGAGACATAACTTGGTCTATTCGCCTCTTTACCTTACGAAACGTGACACGAAGGCTCAACTAGCAAGTTAGACTTTTAAGAGCACTAAATAGAGTACAACGGCCCACATTGATGCTTTGGAATTGCTCAACTCTCTCCATAGAGGAGCTTTTCACGTTTTTGAGCAACTTCAGACATAACTTGGTCTATTCGCGTCTTTACCTTACGAAACGTGGCACGAAGGCTCAACTAGCAAGTTAGACTTTTAAGAGCACTAAATAGAGTACAACGGTCCACATTGATGCTTCGGAATTGCTAAACTCTCTCCATAGAGGAGCTTTTCACGTTCTTGAGCAATTTGAGACATAACTTGGTCTATTCAGCCTCTTTACCTTACGAAACGTGGCACGAAGGCTCAATCTAGCAATGTTAGACTTTTAAGAGCACTAAATAGAGTACAACGGTCCACATTGATGCATTGGAATTGCTCAACTCTCTCCATAGAGGAGCTTTTCACGTTTTTGTGCAATTTGAGACATAACTTGGTCTATTACGCTGTCTTTACCTTACGAAACGTGGCACGAAGGCTCAACTAGCAAGTTAGACTTTTAAGAACACTAAATAGAGTAGAACGGTCCACATTGATGCTTTGGAATTGCTCAACTCTCTCCATAGAGGAGCTTTTCACGTTTTTGTGCAATTTGAGACATAACTTGGTCTATTACGTGTCTTTACCGTTACGAAACGTGGCACGAAGGCTCAACTAGCAAGTTAGACTTTTAAGAACACTAAATAGAGTAGAACGGTCCACATTGATGCTTTGGAATTGCTCAACTCTCTCCATAGAGGAGCTTTTCACGTTTTTGTGCAATTTGAGACATAACTTGGTCTATTCGCGTCTTTACCTTACGAAACGTGGCACGAAGGCTCAACTAGCAAGTTAGACTTTTAAGAGACACTAAATAGAGTACAACGGTCCACATTGATGCTTTGGAATTGCTCAACTCTCTCCATAGAGGAGCTTTTCACTGTTTTTGTGCAATTTCAAGACATAACTTGGTCTATTCGCGTCTTTACCTTACGAAACGTGGCACGAAGGCTCAACTAGCAAGTTAGACTTTCTAAGAACACTAAATAGAGTACAACGGTCCACATTGATGCTTTGGAATTGCTCAACTCTCTCCATAGAGGAGCTTTTCACGTTTTTGAGCAATTTGAGACATAACTTGGTCTATTCGCCTCTTTACCTTACGAAACGTGGCACGAAGGCTCAACTAGCAAGTTAGACTTTTAAGAGCACTAAATAGAGTACAACGGTCCACATTGATGCTTTGGAATTGCTCAACTCTCTCCATAGAGGAGCTTTTCACGTTTTTGTGCAATTTCAAACATAACTTGGTCTATTCGCGTCTTTACCTTACGAAACGTGGCACGAAGGCTCAACTAGCTAGTTAGACTTCTAAGAACACTAAATAGAGTACAACGGTCCACATTGATGCTTTGGAATTGCTCAACTCTCTCCATAGACGAGCTTTTCCTTGTTTTTGAGCCATTTCGAGACATAACTTGGTCTATTCGCCTCTTTACCTTACGAAACGTGACACGAAGGCTCAACTAGCAAGTTAGACTTTTAAGAGCACTAAATAGAGTACAACGGCCCACATTGATGCTTTGGAATTGCTCAACTCTCTCCATAGAGGAGCTTTTCACGTTTTTGAGCAATTTCAGACATAACTTGGTCTATTCGCGTCTTTACCTTACGAAACGTGGCACGAAGGCTCAACTAGCAAGTTAGACTTTTAAGAGCACTAAATAGAGTACAACGGTCCACATTGATGCTTCGGAATTGCTAAACTCTCTCCATAGAGGAGCTTTTCACGTTCTTGAGCAATTTGAGACATAACTTGGTCTATTCACCTCTTTACCTTACGAAACGTGGCACGAAGGCTCAACTAGCAATGTTAGACTTTTAAGAGCACTAAATAGAGTACAACGGTCCACATTGATGCATTGGAATTGCTCAACTCTCTCCATAGAGGAGCTTTTCACGTTTTTGTGCAATTTGAGACATAACTTGGTCTATTACGCTGTCTTTACCTTACGAAACGTGGCACGAAGGCTCAACTAGCAAGTTAGACTTTTAAGAACACTAAATAGAGTAGAACGGTCCACATTGATGCTTTGGAATTGCTCAACTCTCTCCATAGAGGAGCTTTTCACGTTTTTGTGCAATTTGAGACATAACTTGGTCTATACGTGTCTTTACGTTACGAAACGTGGCACGAAGGCTCAACTAGCAAGTTAGACTTTTAAGAACACTAAATAGAGTAGAACGGTCCACATTGATGCTTTGGAATTGCTCAACTCTCTCCATAGAGGAGCTTTTCACGTTGTTGTGCAATTTGAGACATAACTTGGTCTATTCGCGTCTTTACCTTACGAAACGTGGCACGAAGGCTCAACTAGCAAGTTAGACTTTTAGGAGAACTAAATAGAGTACAACGGTCCACATTGATGCTTTGGAATTGCTAAACTCTCTCCATAGAGGAGCTTTTCATGTTTTTGTGCAATTTCAAACATAACTTGGTCAATTCGCGTCTTTACCTTACGAAACGTGCAACGAAGGCTCAACTAGCAAGTTAGATTTCTAAGAACACAAAATAGAGTACAACGGTCCACATTGATGCTTTGGAATTGCTCAACTCTCTCCATAGACGAGCTTTTCACGTTTTTGAGCAATTTGAGACATAACTTGGTCTATTCGCCTCTTTACCCTACGAAACGTGGCACGAAGGCTCAACTAGCAAGTTAGACTTTTAAGAGCACTAAATAGAGTACAACGGTCCACATTGATGCTTTGGAATTGCTCAACTCTCTCCATAGAGGAGCTTTTCACGTTTTTGTGCAATTTCAAACATAACTTGGTCTATTCGCGTCTTTACCTTACGAAACGTGGCACGAAGGCTCAACTAGCAAGTTAGACTTCTAAGAACACTAAATAGAGTACAACGGTCCACATTGATGCTTTGGAATTGCTCAACTCTCTCCATAGACGAGCTTTTCTTGTTTTTGAGCCATTTGAGACATAACTTGGTCTATTCGCCTCTTTACCTTACGAAACGTGGCACGAAGGCTCAACTAGCAAGTTAGACTTTTAAGAGCACTAAATAGAGTACAACGGTCCACATTGATGCATTGGAATTGCTCAACTCTCTCCATAGAGGAGCTTTTCACGTTTTTGTGCAATTTGAGACATAACTTGGTCTATACGCGTCTTTACCTTACGAAACGTGGCACGAAGGCTCAACTAGCAAGTTAGACTTTTAAGAACACTAAATAGAGTAGAACGGTCCACATTGATGCTTTGGAATTGCTCAACTCTCTCCATAGAGGAGGTTGTCACGTTGTTGTGCAATTTGAGACATAACTTGGTCTATTCGCGTCTTTACCTTACGAAACGTGACAAGAAGGCTCAACTAGCAAGTTAGACTTTTAAGAGCACTAAATAGAGTACAACGGTCCACATTGATGCTTTGGAATTGCTCAACTCTCTCCATAGAGGAGCTTTTCACTGTTTTTGTGCAATTTCAGACATAACTTGGTCTATTCGCGTCTTTACCTTACGAAACGTGGCACGAAGGCTCAACTAGCAAGTTAGACTTTCTAAGAACACTAAATAGAGTAAACGGTCCACATTGATGCTTTGGAATTGCTCAACTCTCTCCATAGAGGAGCTTTTCACGTTTTTGAGCAATTTGAGACATAACTTGGTCTATTCGCCTCTTTACCCTACGAAACGTGGCACGAATGCTCAACTAGCAAGTTAGACTTTTAAGAGCACTAAATAGAGTACAACGGTCCACATTGATGCTTTGGAATTGCTCAACTCTCTCCATAGAGGAGCTTTTCACGTTTTTGTGCAATTTCAAACATAACTTGGTCTATTCGCGTCTTTACCTTACGAAACGTGGCACGAAGGCTCAACTAGCAAGTTAGACTTCTAAGAACACTAAATAGAGTACAACGGTCCACATTGATGCTTTGGAATTGCTCAACTCTCTCCATAGACGGAGCTTTTCACTGTTTTTGAGCAATTTGAGACATAACTTGGTCTATTCGCCTCTTTACCTTACGAAACGTGGCACGAAGGCTCAACTAGCAAGTTAGACTTTTAAGAGCACTAAATAGAGTACAACGGTCCACATTGATGCTTTGGAATTGCTCAACTCTCTCCATAGAGGAGCTTTTCACGTTTTTGAGCAATTTGAGACATAACTTGGTCTATTCGCGTCTTTACCTTACGAAACGTGGCACGAAGGCTCAACTAGCAAGTTAGACTTTTAAGAGCACTAAATAGAGTACAACGGTCCACATTGATGCTTTGGAATTGCTAAACTCTCTCCATAGAGGAGCTTTTCACGTTCTTGAGCAATTTGAGAAATAACTTGGTCTATTCGCCTCTTTACCTTACGAAACGTGGCACGAAGGCTCAACTAGCAAGTTAGACTTTTAAGAGCACTAAATAGAGTACAACGGTCCACATTGATGCATTGGAATTGCTCAACTCTCTCCATAGAGGAGCTTTTCACGTTTTTGTGCAATTTGAGACATAACTTGGTCTATTCGCGTCTTTACCTTACGAAACGTGGCACGAAGGCTCAACTAGCAAGTTAGACTTCTAAGAACACTAAATAGAGTAGAACGGTCCACATTGATGCTTTGGAATTGCTCAACTCTCTCCATAGAGGAGCTTTTCACGTTTTTGTGCAATTTGAGACATAACTTGGTCTATTCGCGTCTTTACCTTACGAAACGTGGCACGAAGGCTCAACTAGCAAGTTAGACTTTTAAGAGAACTAAATAGAGTACAACGGTCCACATTGATGCTTTGGAATTGCTAAACTCTCTCCATAGAGGAGCTTTTCACGTTTTTGTGCAATTTCAGAACATAACTTGGTCTATTCGCGTCTTTACCTTACGAAACGTGGCACGAAGGCTCAACTAGCAAGTTAGACTTCTAAGAACACTAAATAGAGTACAACGGTCCACATTGATGCTTTGGAATTGCTCAACTCTCTCCATAGAGGAGCTTTTCACGTTTTTGACAATTTGAGACATAACTTGGTCTATTCGCCTCTTTACCCTTACGAAACGTGGCACGAAGGCTCAACTAGCAAGTTAGACTTTTAAGAGCACTAAATAGAGTATAACGGTCCACATTGATGCTTTGGAATTGCTCAACTCTCTCCATAGAGGAGCTTTTCACGTTTTTGTGCAATTTGCAGACATAACTTGGTCTATTCGCGTCTTTACCTTACGAAACAGTGGCACGAAGGCTCAACTAGCAAGTTAGACTTCTAAGAACACTAAATAGAGTACAACGGTCCACATTGATGCTTTGGAATTGCTCAACTCTCTCCATAGACGAGCTTTTCACTGTTTTTGAGCAATTTGAGACATAACTTGGTCTATTCGCCTCTTTACCTTACGAAACGTGGCACGAAGGCTCAACTAGCAAGTTAGACTTTTAAGAGCACTAAATAGAGTACAACGGTCCACATTGATGCTTTGGAATTGCTCAACTCTCTCCATAGAGGAGCTTTTCACGTTTTTGTGCAATTTCAGACATAACTTGGTCTATTCGCGTCTTTACCTTACGAAACATGGCACGAAGGCTCAACTAGCAAGTTATACTTCTAAGAACACTAAATAGAGTACAACGGTCCACATTGATGCTTTGGAATTGCTCAACTATCTCCATAGACGAGCTTTTCTTGTTTTTGAGCCATTTGAGACATAACTTGGTCTATTCGCCTCTTTACCTTACGAAACGTGGCACGAAGGCTCAACTAGCAAGTTAGACTTCTAAGAACACTAAATAGAGTAGAACGGTCCACATTGATGCTTTGGAATTGCTAAACTCTCTCCATAGAGGAGCTTTTCACGTTCTTGAGCAATTTGAGACATAACTTGGTCTATTCGCCTCTTTACCTTACGAAACGTGGCACGAAGGCTCAACTAGCAAGTTAGACTTCTAAGAACACTAAATAGAGTACAACGGTCCACATTGATGCTTTGGAATTGCTCAACTCTCTCCATAGAGGAGCTTTTCACGTTTTTGAGCAATTTGAGACATAACTTGGTCTATTCGCCTCTTTACCTTACGAAACGTGGCACGAAGGCTCAACTAGCAAGTTAGACTTCTAAGAACACTAAATAGAGTAGAACGGTCCACATTGATGCTTTGGAATTGCTCAACTCTCTCCATAGAGGAGCTTTTCACGTTTTTGTGCAATTTGAGACATAACTTGGTCTATTCGCGTCTTTACCTTACGAAACGTGGCACGAAGGCTCAACTAGCAAGTTAGACTTCTAAGAACACTAAATAGAGTACAACGGTCCACATTGATGCTTTGGAATTGCTCAACTCTCTCCATAGACGGAGCTTTTCACTGTTTTTGAGCAATTTGAGACATAACTTGGTCTATTCGCGTCTTTACCGTACTAAACGTGGCACGAACGCTCAACTAGCATGTTAGACTTTTAAGAGCACTGAATAGAGGACAACGGTCCACATTGATGCTTTTGAATTGCTCAACTCTCTCCATAGAGGAGCTTTTCACGTTTTTGAGCAATTTGCGACGACTTGGTCTATTTACGTCTTTACCTTACGAAACGCGGCACGAAGGCTAGACTAGCAAGCTAGCCTTTTAAGAGCACTAAATAGAGTACAACGGTCCACATTCATGCTTTGGAATTGCTCAACTCTCTCCATAGAGGAGCTTTTCACGTTTTTGAGCAATTTGAGACATAACTTGGTCTATTCGCCTCTTTACCTTACGAAACGTGGCACGAAGGCTCAACTAGCAAGTTAGACTTTTAAGAGCACTAAATAGAGTACAACGGTCCACATTGATGCATTGGAATTGCTCAACTCTCTCCATAGAGGAGCTTTTCACGTTTTTGTGCAATTTGAGACATAACTTGGTCTATTCGCGTCTTTACCTTACGAAACGTGGCACGAAGGCTCAACTAGCAAGTTAGACTTTTAAGAACACTAAATAGAGTAGAACGGTCCACATTGATGCTTTGGAATTGCTCAACTCTCTCCATAGAGGAGCTTTTCACGTTTTTGTGCAATTTGAGACATAACTTGGTCTATTCGCGTCTTTACCTTACGAAACGTGGCACGAAGGCTCAACTAGCAAGTTAGACTTTTAGGAGAACTAAATAGAGTACAACGGTCCACATTGATGCTTTGGAATTGCTCAACTCTCTCCATAGAGGAGCTTTTCACTGTTTTTGTGCAATTTCAGACATAACTTGGTCTATTCGCGTCTTTACCTTACGAAACGTGGCACGAAGGCTCAACTAGCAAGTTAGACTTTCTAAGAACACTAAATAGAGTACAACGGTCCACATTGATGCTTTGGAATTGCTCAACTCTCTCCATAGACGAGCTTTTCACGTTTTTGAGCAATTTGAGACATAACTTGGTCTATTCGCCTCTTTACCTTACGAAACGTGGCACGAAGGCTCAACTAGCAAGTTAGACTTTTAAGAGCACTAAATAGAGTACAACGGTCCACATTGATGCTTTGGAATTGCTCAACTCTCTCCATAGAGGAGCTTTTCACGTTTTTGTGCAATTTGAGACATAACTTGGTCTATTCGCGTCTTTACCTTACGAAACGTGGCACGAAGGCTCAACTAGCAAGTTAGACTTCTAAGAACACTAAATAGAGTACAACGGTCCACATTGATGCTTTGGAATTGCTCAACTCTCTCCATAGACGGAGCTTTTCACTGTTTTTGAGCAATTTGAGACATAACTTGCTCTATTCACCTCTTTACCTTACGAAACGTGGCACGAAGGCTCAACTAGCAAGTTAGACTTTTAAGAGCACTAAATAGAGTACAACGGTCCACATTGATGCTTTGGAATTGCTCAACTCTCTCCATAGAGGAGCTTTTCACGTTGTTGTGCAATTTGAGACATAACTTGGTGTATTCGTGTCTTTACGTTACGAAACGTGACAAGAAGGCTCAACTAGCAAGTTAGACTTTTAAGAGCACTAAATAGAGTACAACGGTCCACATTGATGCTTTGGAATTGCTCAACTCTCTCCATAGACGGAGCTTTTCACGTTTTTGAGCAATTTGAGACATAACTTGGTCTATTCGCCTCTTTACCTTACGAAACGTGGCACGAAGGCTCAACTAGCAAGTTAGACTTTTAAGAGCACTAAATAGAGTACAACGGTCCACATTGATGCTTTGGAATTGCTCAACTCTCTCCATAGAGGAGCTTTTCACGTTTTTGAGCAATTTCAGACATAACTTGGTCTATTCGCGTCTTTACCTTACGAAACGTGGCACGAAGGCTCAACTAGCAAGTTAGACTTTTAAAAGCACTAAATAGAGTACAACGGTCCACATTGATGCTTCGGAATTGCTAAACTCTCTCCATAGAGGAGCTTTTCACGTTCTTGAGCAATTTGAGACATAACTTGGTCTATTCGCCTCTTTACCTTACGAAACAGTGGCACGAAGGCTCAACTAGCAAGTTAGACTTTTAAGAGCACTAAATAGAGTACAACGGTCCACATTGATGCATTGGAATTGCTCAACTCTCTCCATAGAGGAGCTTTTCACGTTTTTGTGCAATTTGAGACATAACTTGGTCTATTCGCGTCTTTACCTTACGAAACGTGGCACGAAGGCTCAACTAGCAAGTTAGACTTTTAAGAACACTAAATAGAGTAGAACGGTCCACATTGATGCTTTGGAATTGCTCAACTCTCTCCATAGAGGAGCTTTTCACGTTTTTGGCAATTTGAGACATAACTTGGTCTATTCGCGTCTTTACCTTACGAAACGTGGCACGAAGGCTCAACTAGCAAGTTAGACTTTTAAGAGACACTAAATAGAGTACAACGGTCCACATTGATGCTTTGGAATTGCTAAACTCTCTCCATAGAGGAGCTTTTCACGTTTTTGTGCAATTTCAGACATAACTTGGTCTATTCGCGTCTTTACCTTACGAAACGTGGCACGAAGGCTCAACTAGCAAGTTAGACTTTCTAAGAACACTAAATAGAGTACAACGGTCCACATTGATGCTTTGGAATTGCTCAACTCTCTCCATAGAGGAGCTTTTCACGTTTTTGTGCAATTTGAGACATAACTTGGTCTATTCGCGTCTTTACCTTACGAAACGTGGCACGAAGGCTCAACTAGCAAGTTAGACTTTTAAGAGCACTAAATAGAGTACAACGGTCCACATTGATGCTTTGGAATTGCTCAACTCTCTCCATAGAGGAGCTTTTCACGTTTTTGAGCAATTTGAGACATAACTTGGTCTATTCGCCTCTTTACCTTACGAAACGTGGCACGAAGGCTCAACTAGCAAGTTAGACTTTTAAGAGCACTAAATAGAGTACAACGGTCCACATTGATGCTTTGGAATTGCTCAACTCTCTCCATAGAGGAGCTTTTCACGTTTTTGTGCAATTTGAGACATAACTTGGTCTATTCGCGTCTTTACCTTACGAAACGTGGCACGAAGGCTCAACTAGCAAGTTAGACTTCTAAGAACACTAAATAGAGTACAACGGTCCACATTGATGCTTTGGAATTGCTCAACTCTCTCCATAGACGAGCTTTTCTTGTTTTTGAGCAATTTGAGACATAACTTGGTCTATTCGCCTCTTTACCTTACGAAACGTGGCACGAAGGCTCAACTAGCAAGTTAGACTTTTAAGAGCACTAAATAGAGTACAACGGTCCACATTGATGCTTTGGAATTGCTCAACTCTCTCCATAGAGGAGCTTTTCACGTTTTTGAGCAATTTGAGACATAACTTGGTCTATTCGCGTCTTTACCTTACGAAACGTGGCACGAAGGCTCAACTAGCAAGTTAGACTTTTAAGAGCACTAAATAGAGTACAACGGTCCACATTGATGCTTTGGAATTGCTCAACTCTCTCCATAGAGGAGCTTTTCACGTTCTTGAGCAATTTGAGACATAACTTGGTCTATTCGCCTCTTTACCTTACGAAACGTGGCACGAAGGCTCAACTAGCAAGTTAGACTTTTAAGAGCACTAAATAGAGTACAACGGTCCACATTGATGCATTGGAATTGCTCAACTCTCTCCATAGAGGAGCTTTTCACGTTTTTGTGCAATTTGAGACATAACTTGGTCTATTCGCGTCTTTACCTTACGAAACGTGGCACGAAGGCTCAACTAGCAAGTTAGACTTTTAAGAGACACTAAATAGAGTACAACGGTCCACATTGATGCTTTGGAATTGCTCAACTCTCTCCATAGAGGAGCTTTTCACGTTTTTGTGCAATTTCAAACATAACTTGGTCTATTCGCGTCTTTACCTTACGAAACGTGGCACGAAGGCTCAACTAGCAAGTTAGACTTCTAAGAACACTAAATAGAGTACAACGGTCCACATCGATGCTTTGGAATTGCTCAACTCTCTCCATAGAGGAGCTTTTCACGTTTTTGAGCAATTTGAGACATAACTTGGTCTATTCGCCTCTTTACCTTACGAAACGTGGCACGAAGGCTCAACTAGCAAGTTAGACTTTTAAGAGCACTAAATAGAGTACAACGGTCCACATTGATGCTTTGGAATTGCTCAACTCTCTCCATAGAGGAGCTTTTCACGTTTTTGTGCAATTTGCAGACATAACTTGGTCTATTCGCATCTTTACCTTACGAAACGTGGCACGAAGGCTCAACTAGCAAGTTAGACTTCTAAGAACACTAAATAGAGTACAACGGTCCACATTGATGCTTTGGAATTGCTCAACTCTCTCCATAGAGGAGCTTTTCACGTTTTTGTGCAATTTGAGACATAACTTGGTCTATTCGCCGTCTTTACCTTACGAAACGTGGCACGAAGGCTCAACTAGCAAGTTAGACTTCTAAGAACACTAAATAGAGTACAACGGTCCACATTGATGCTTTGGAATTGCTCAACTCTCTCCATAGAGGAGCTTTTGTATTCTTGGATTGTCTAGTCTAGGGATTGCATCTAATGTGTTCGATTGAGAATTGTTAAACCCATTGCATGATTTCCTTAATTAATTGAGTTTTTCATTGCATAGCTATTAATTATGTGTATTGATGATGGGGTTTTGGGTTAAATTAGGAATGTGCATGGGAGAGTTATGGTTAATTGATCTTTGAGTGTGAAACTAGGGTGTTAGCCAAGCCAAGCCCCAAGGGGAATATTAATTCATAATATTAGGTGTTTATCCCTTTGCGTTCATCGTACATTAAGAGACCCGATGGCCTACATGTATGAATTGAAGTCTTATAACCCAATTCTCTTTGCATATGCATGATTGATAGTATCACACAATGCATTGTGTATGGTTGTGTGTGTTTGCAAAGATACCTTGAGTATGAGAACCGAGTAGCCACCGGGACGGACTAGAGACTAGGTTTTTAATTAATTGTTTTAAATCCAATTTGTGCTTACTTTGATTACAAATCGCTCTCCATAGAGAGCTTTTCACGTTTTTGTAGCAATTTGAGACATAACTTGGTCTATTCGCGTCTTTACCTTACGAAACGTGGCACGAAGGCTCAACTAGCAAGTTAGACTTCTAAGAACACTAAATAGAGTACAACGGTCCACATTGATGCTTTGGAATTGCTCAACTCTCTCCATAGAGGAGCTTTTCACGTTTTTGAGCAATTTGAGACATAACTTGGTCTATTCGCCGTCTTTACCTTACGAAACGTGGCACGAAGGCTCAACTAGCAAGTTAGACTTTTAAGAGCACTAAATAGAGTACAACGGTCCACATTGATGCTTTGGAATTGCTCAACTCTCTCCATAGAGGAGCTTTTCACGTTTTTGAGCAATTTGAGACATAACTTGGTCTATTCGCCTCTTTACCTTACGAAACGTGGCACGAAGGCTCAACTAGCAAGTTAGACTTCTAAGAACACTAAATAGAGTACAACGGTCCACATTGATGCTTTGGAATTGCTCAACTCTCTCCATAGAGGAGCTTTTCACGTTTTTGAGCAATTTGAGACATAACTTGGTCTATTCGCCTCTTTACCTTACGAAACGTGGCACGAAGGCTCAACTAGCAAGTTAGACTTTTAAGAGCACTAAATAGAGTACAACGGTCCACATTGATGCTTTGGAATTGCTCAACTCTCTCCATAGAGGAGCTTTTCACGTTTTTGTGCAATTTCGAGACATAACTTGGTCTATTCGCGTCTTTACCTTACGAAACGTGGCACGAAGGCTCAACTAGCAAGTTAGACTTCTAAGAACACTAAATAGAGTACAACGGTCCACATTGATGCTTTGGAATTGCTCAACTCTCTCCATAGACGAGCTTTTCACGTTTTTGAGCAATTTGAGACATAACTTGGTCTATTCGCCTCTTTACCTTACGAAACGTGGCACGAAGGCTCAACTAGCAAGTTAGACTTTTAAGAGCACTAAATAGAGTACAACGGTCCACATTGATGCTTTGGAATTGCTCAACTCTCTCCATAGAGGAGCTTTTCACGTTTTTGTGCAATTTGAGACATAACTTGGTCTATTCGCGTCTTTACCTTACGAAACGTGGCACGAAGGCTCAACTAGCAAGTTAGACTTCTAAGAACACTAAATAGAGTACAACGGTCCACATTGATGCTTTGGAATTGCTCAACTCTCTCCATAGACGGAGCTTTTCACTGTTTTTGAGCAATTTGAGACATAACTTGGTCTATTCGCCTCTTTACCTTACGAAACGTGGCACGAAGGCTCAACTAGCAAGTTAGACTTCTAAGAACACTAAATAGAGTAGAACGGTCCACATTGATGCTTTGGAATTGCTCAACTCTCTCCATAGAGGAGCTTTTCACGTTTTTGTGCAATTTGAGACATAACTTGGTCTATTCGCGTCTTTACCTTACGAAACGTGGCACGAAGGCTCAACTAGCAAGTTAGACTTTTAAGAGCACTAAATAGAGTACAACGGTCCACATTGATGCTTTGGAATTGCTCAACTCTCTCCATAGAGGAGCTTTTCACGTTTTTGTGCAATTTGAGACATAACTTGGTCTATTCGCGTCTTTACCTTACGAAACGTGGCACGAAGGCTCAACTAGCAAGTTAGACTTTTAAGAAGCACTAAATAGAGTACAACGGTCCACATTGATGCTTTGGAATTGCTCAACTCTCTCCATAGAGGAGCTTTTCACGTTTTTGTGCAATTTGAGACATAACTTGGTCTATTCGCGTCTTTACCTTACGAAACGTGGCACGAAGGCTCAACTAGCAAGTTAGACTTCTAAGAACACTAAATAGAGTACAACGGTCCACATTGATGCTTTGGAATTGCTCAACTCTCTCCATAGAGGAGCTTTTCACGTTTTTGAGCAATTTGAGACATAACTTGGTCTATTCGCCTCTTTACCTTACGAAACGTGGCACGAAGGCTCAACTAGCAAGTTAGACTTCTAAGAACACTAAATAGAGTACAACGGTCCACATTGATGCTTTGGAATTGCTCAACTCTCTCCATAGAGGAGCTTTTCACGTTTTTGTGCAATTTGAGACATAACTTGGTCTATTCGCGTCTTTACCTTACGAAACGTGGCACGAAGGCTCAACTAGCAAGTTAGACTTTTAAGAGCACTAAATAGAGTACAACGGTCCACATTGATGCTTTGGAATTGCTCAACTCTCTCCATAGAGGAGCTTTTCACGTTTTTGTGCAATTTGAGACATAACTTGGTCTATTCGCGTCTTTACCTTACGAAACGTGGCACGAAGGCTCAACTAGCAAGTTAGACTTCTAAGAACACTAAATAGAGTACAACGGTCCACATTGATGCTTTGGAATTGCTCAACTCTCTCCATAGAGGAGCTTTTCACGTTTTTGAGCAATTTGAGACATAACTTGGTCTATTCGCCGTCTTTACCTTACGAAACGTGGCACGAAGGCTCAACTAGCAAGTTAGACTTTTAAGAGCACTAAATAGAGTACAACGGTCCACATTGATGCTTTGGAATTGCTCAACTCTCTCCATAGAGGAGCTTTTCACGTTTTTGTGCAATTTGAGACATAACTTGGTCTATTCGCGTCTTTACCTTACGAAACGTGGCACGAAGGCTCAACTAGCAAGTTAGACTTCTAAGAACACTAAATAGAGTACAACGGTCCACATTGATGCTTTGGAATTGCTCAACTCTCTCCATAGAGGAGCTTTTCACGTTTTTGAGCAATTTGAGACATAACTTGGTCTATTCGCCTCTTTACCTTACGAAACGTGGCACGAAGGCTCAACTAGCAAGTTAGACTTTCTAAGAGCACTAAATAGAGTACAACGGTCCACATTGATGCTTTGGAATTGCTCAACTCTCTCCATAGAGGAGCTTTTCACGTTTTTGAGCAATTTGAGACATAACTTGGTCTATTCGCGTCTTTACCTTACGAAACGTGGCACGAAGGCTCAACTAGCAAGTTAGACTTTTAAGAGCACTAAATAGAGTACAACGGTCCACATTGATGCTTTGGAATTGCTCAACTCTCTCCATAGAGGAGCTTTTCACGTTTTTGTAGCAATTTGAGACATAACTTGGTCTATTCGCGTCTTTACCTTACGAAACGTGGCACGAAGGCTCAACTAGCAAGTTAGACTTTTAAGAGCACTAAATAGAGTACAACGGTCCACATTGATGCTTTGGAATTGCTCAACTCTCTCCATAGAGGAGCTTTTCACGTTTTTGATGCAATTTGAGACATAACTTGGTCTATTCGCCGTCTTTACCTTACGAAACGTGGCACGAAGGCTCAACTAGCAAGTTAGACTTTTAAGAGCACTAAATAGAGTACAACGGTCCACATTGATGCTTTGGAATTGCTCAACTCTCTCCATAGAGGAGCTTTTCACGTTTTTGTGCAATTTGAGACATAACTTGGTCTATTCGCGTCTTTACCTTACGAAACGTGGCACGAAGGCTCAACTAGCAAGTTAGACTTTCTAAGAGCACTAAATAGAGTACAACGGTCCACATTGATGCTTTGGAATTGCTCAACTCTCTCCATAGAGGAGCTTTTCACGTTTTTGTGCAATTTGAGACATAACTTGGTCTATTCGCCGTCTTTACCTTACGAAACGTGGCACGAAGGCTCAACTAGCAAGTTAGACTTCTAAGAGCACTAAATAGAGTACAACGGTCCACATTGATGCTTTGGAATTGCTCAACTCTCTCCATAGAGGAGCTTTTCACGTTTTTGTGCAATTTGAGACATAACTTGGTCTATTCGCGTCTTTACCTTACGAAACGTGGCACGAAGGCTCAACTAGCAAGTTAGACTTCTAAGAACACTAAATAGAGTACAACGGTCCACATTGATGCTTTGGAATTGCTCAACTCTCTCCATAGAGGAGCTTTTCACTGTTTTTGAGCAATTTGAGACATAACTTGGTCTATTCGCCTCTTTACCTTACGAAACGTGGCACGAAGGCTCAACTAGCAAGTTAGACTTTTAAGAGCACTAAATAGAGTACAACGGTCCACATTGATGCTTTGGAAATGCTCAACTCTCTCCATAGAGGAGCTTTTCACGTTTTTGTGCAATTTGAGACATAACTTGGTCTATTCGCGTCTTTACCTTACGAAACGTGGCACGAAGGCTCAACTAGCAAGTTAGACTTCTAAGAAGCACTAAATAGAGTACAACGGTCCACATTGATGCTTTGGAATTGCTCAACTCTCTCCATAGAGGAGCTTTTCACGTTTCTTGAGCAATTTGACACATAACTTGGTCTATTTGCCTCTTTACCTTACGAAACGTGGCACGAAGGCTCAACTAGCAAGTTAGACTTTTAAGAACACTAAATAGAGTACAACGGTCCACATTGATGCATTGGAATTGCTCAAATCTCTCCATAGAGGAGCTTTTCACGTTTTTGTGCAATTTGAGACATAACTTGGCCTATTCACGTCTTTACCTTACGAAACGTGCCACGAAGGCTCAACTAGCAAGTTAGACTTCTAAGAACACTAAATAGAGTAGAACGGTCCACATTGATGCTTTGGAATTGCTCAACTCTCTCCATAGAGGAGCTTTTCACGTTTTTGTGCAATTTGAGACATTACTTGGTCTATTCGCGTCTTTACCTTACGAAACGTGGCACGAAGGCTCAACTAGCAAGTTAGACTTTTAAGAGCACTAAATAGAGTACAACGGTCCACATTGATGCTTTGGAATTGCTCAACTCTCTCCATAGAGGAGCTTTTCACGTTTTTGAGCAATTTGAGACATAACTTGGTCTATTCGCGTCTTTACCTTACGAAACGTGGCACGAAGGCTCAACTAGCAAGTTAGACTTCTAAGAACACTAAATAGAGTACAACGGTCCACATTGATGCTTTGGAATTGCTCAACTCTCTCCATAGAGGAGCTTTTCACGTTTTTGTGCAATTTGAGACATAACTTGGTCTATTCGCGTCTTTACCTTACGAAACGTGGCACGAAGGCTCAACTAGCAAGTTAGACTTCTAAGAACACTAAATAGAGTACAACGGTCCACATTGATGCTTTGGAATTGCTCAACTCTCTCCATAGAGGAGCTTTTCACTGTTTTTGAGCAATTTGAGACATAACTTGGTCTATTCGCCTCTTTACCTTACGAAACGTGGCACGAAGGCTCAACTAGCAAGTTAGACTTTTAAGAGCACTAAATAGAGTACAACGGTCCACATTGATGCATTGGAATTGCTCAACTCTCTCCATAGAGGAGCTTTTCACGTTTTTGTGCAATTTGAGACATAACTTGGTCTATTCGCGTCTTTACCTTACGAAACGTGGCACGAAGGCTCAACTAGCAAGTTAGACTTTCTAAGAACACTAAATAGAGTAGAACGGTCCACATTGATGCTTTGGAATTGCTCAACTCTCTCCATAGAGGAGCTTTTCACGTTTTTGTGCAATTTGAGACATAACTTGGTCTATTCGCGTCTTTACCTTACGAAACGTGGCACGAAGGCTCAACTAGCAAGTTAGACTTTTAAGAGCACTAAATAGAGTACAACGGTCCACATTGATGCTTTGGAATTGCTCAACTCTCTCCATAGAGGAGCTTTTCACGTTTTTGTGCAATTTGAGACATAACTTGGTCTATTCGCGTCTTTACCTTACGAAACGTGGCACGAAGGCTCAACTAGCAAGTTAGACTTCTAAGAACACTAAATAGAGTACAACGGTCCACATTGATGCTTTGGAATTGCTCAACTCTCTCCATAGAGGAGCTTTTCACGTTTTTGTGCAATTTGAGACATAACTTGGTCTATTCGCGTCTTTACCTTACGAAACGTGGCACGAAGGCTCAACTAGCAAGTTAGACTTCTAAGAACACTAAATAGAGTACAACGGTCCACATTGATGCTTTGGAATTGCTCAACTCTCTCCATAGACGAGCTTTTCACTGTTTTTGAGCAATTTGAGACATAACTTGGTCTATTCGCCTCTTTACCTTACGAAACGTGGCACGAAGGCTCAACTAGCAAGTTAGACTTTTAAGAGCACTAAATAGAGTACAACGGTCCACATTGATGCTTTGGAATTGCTCAACTCTCTCCATAGAGGAGCTTTTCACGTTTTTGTAGCAATTTGAGACATAACTTGGTCTATTCGCGTCTTTACCTTACGAAACGTGGCACGAAGGCTCAACTAGCAAGTTAGACTTTTAAGAACACTAAATAGAGTACAACGGTCCACATTGATGCTTTGGAATTGCTCAACTCTCTCCATAGAGGAGCTTTTCACGTTTTTGTGCAATTTGAGACATAACTTGGTCTATTCGCGTCTTTACCTTACGAAACGTGGCACGAAGGCTCAACTAGCAAGTTAGACTTTTAAGAGCACTAAATAGAGTACAACGGTCCACATTGATGCTTTGGAATTGCTCAACTCTCTCCATAGAGGAGCTTTTCACGTTTTTGTGCAATTTGAGACATAACTTGGTCTATTCGCGTCTTTACCTTACGAAACGTGGCACGAAGGCTCAACTAGCAAGTTAGACTTCTAAGAACACTAAATAGAGTACAACGGTCCACATTGATGCTTTGGAATTGCTCAACTCTCTCCATAGAGGAGCTTTTCACGTTTTTGTGCAATTTGAGACATAACTTGGTCTATTCGCGTCTTTACCTTACGAAACGTGGCACGAAGGCTCAACTAGCAAGTTAGACTTCTAAGAACACTAAATAGAGTACAACGGTCCACATTGATGCTTTGGAATTGCTCAACTCTCTCCATAGACGGAGCTTTTCACTGTTTTTGAGCAATTTGAGACATAACTTGGTCTATTCGCCTCTTTACCTTACGAAACGTGGCACGAAGGCTCAACTAGCAAGTTAGACTTTTAAGAGCACTAAATAGAGTACAACGGTCCACATTGATGCTTTGGAATTGCTCAACTCTCTCCATAGAGGAGCTTTTCACGTTTTTGAGCAATTTGAGACATAACTTGGTCTATTCGCGTCTTTACCTTACGAAACGTGGCACGAAGGCTCAACTAGCAAGTTAGACTTCTAAGAACACTAAATAGAGTACAACGGTCCACATTGATGCTTTGGAATTGCTCAACTCTCTCCATAGAGGAGCTTTTCACGTTTTTGAGCAATTTGAGACATAACTTGGTCTATTCGCCTCTTTACCTTACGAAACGTGGCACGAAGGCTCAACTAGCAAGTTAGACTTTTAAGAGCACTAAATAGAGTACAACGGTCCACATTGATGCTTTGGAATTGCTCAACTCTCTCCATAGAGGAGCTTTTCACGTTTTTGTGCAATTTGAGACATAACTTGGTCTATTCGCGTCTTTACCTTACGAAACGTGGCACGAAGGCTCAACTAGCAAGTTAGACTTCTAAGAACACTAAATAGAGTAGAACGGTCCACATTGATGCTTTGGAATTGCTCAACTCTCTCCATAGAGGAGCTTTTCACGTTTTTGTGCAATTTGAGACATAACTTGGTCTATTCGCGTCTTTACCTTACGAAACGTGGCACGAAGGCTCAACTAGCAAGTTAGACTTTTAAGAGCACTAAATAGAGTACAACGGTCCACATTGATGCTTTGGAATTGCTCAACTCTCTCCATAGAGGAGCTTTTCACGTTTTTGTGCAATTTGAGACATAACTTGGTCTATTCGCGTCTTTACCTTACGAAACGTGGCACGAAGGCTCAACTAGCAAGTTAGACTTCTAAGAACACTAAATAGAGTACAACGGTCCACATTGATGCTTTGGAATTGCTCAACTCTCTCCATAGAGGAGCTTTTCACGTTTTTGTGCAATTTGAGACATAACTTGGTCTATTCGCGTCTTTACCTTACGAAACGTGGCACGAAGGCTCAACTAGCAAGTTAGACTTCTAAGAACACTAAATAGAGTACAACGGTCCACATTGATGCTTTGGAATTGCTCAACTCTCTCCATAGACGAGCTTTTCACTGTTTTTGAGCCATTCGAGACATAACTTGGTCTATTCGCCTCTTTACCTTACGAAACGTGGCACGAAGGCTCAACTAGCAAGTTAGACTTTTAAGAGCACTAAATAGAGTACAACGGTCCACATTGATGCATTGGAATTGCTCAACTCTCTCCATAGAGGAGCTTTTCACGTTTTTGAGCAATTTGAGACATAACTTGGTCTATTCGCGTCTTTACCTTACGAAACGTGGCACGAAGGCTCAACTAGCAAGTTAGACTTTTAAGAGCACTAAATAGAGTACAACGGTCCACATTGATGCTTTGGAATTGCTCAACTCTCTCCATAGAGGAGCTTTTCACGTTTTTGAGCAATTTGAGACATAACTTGGTCTATTCGCCTCTTTACCTTACGAAACGTGGCACGAAGGCTCAACTAGCAAGTTAGACTTTTAAGAGCACTAAATAGAGTACAACGGTCCACATTGATGCATTTGGAATTGCTCAACTCTCTCCATAGAGGAGCTTTTCACGTTTTTGTGCAATTTGAGACATAACTTGGTCTATTCGCGTCTTTACCTTACGAAACGTGGCACGAAGGCTCAACTAGCAAGTTAGACTTTTAAGAGACACTAAATAGAGTACAACGGTCCACATTGATGCTTTGGAATTGCTCAACTCTCTCCATAGAGGAGCTTTTCACGTTTTTGTGCAATTTCGAGACATAACTTGGTCTATTCGCGTCTTTACCTTACGAAACGTGGCACGAAGGCTCAACTAGCAAGTTAGACTTTCTAAGAACACTAAATAGAGTACAACGGTCCACATTGATGCTTTGGAATTGCTCAACTCTCTCCATAGAGGAGCTTTTCACGTTTTTGTGCAATTTGAGACATAACTTGGTCTATTCGCGTCTTTACCTTACGAAACGTGGCACGAAGGCTCAACTAGCAAGTTAGACTTTTAAGAGCACTAAATAGAGTACAACGGTCCACATTGATGCTTTGGAATTGCTCAACTCTCTCCATAGAGGAGCTTTTCACTGTTTTTGTGCAATTTGAGACATAACTTGGTCTATTCGCGTCTTTACCTTACGAAACGTGGCACGAAGGCTCAACTAGCAAGTTAGACTTCTAAGAACACTAAATAGAGTACAACGGTCCACATTGATGCTTTGGAATTGCTCAACTCTCTCCATAGAGGAGCTTTTCACGTTTTTGATGCAATTTGAGACATAACTTGGTCTATTCGCCTCTTTACCTTACGAAACGTGGCACGAAGGCTCAACTAGCAAGTTAGACTTTTAAGAGCACTAAATAGAGTACAACGGTCCACATTGATGCTTTGGAATTGCTCAACTCTCTCCATAGAGGAGCTTTTCACGTTTTTGAGCAATTTGAGACATAACTTGGTCTATTCGCGTCTTTACCTTACGAAACGTGGCACGAAGGCTCAACTAGCAAGTTAGACTTTTAAGAAGCACTAAATAGAGTACAACGGTCCACATTGATGCTTTGGAATTGCTCAACTCTCTCCATAGAGGAGCTTTTCACGTTCTTGAGCAATTTGAGACATAACTTGGTCTATTCGCCGTCTTTACCTTACGAAACATGGCACGAAGGCTCAACTAGCAAGTTAGACTTTTAAGAGCACTAAATAGAGTACAACGGTCCACATTGATGCATTGGAATTGCTCAACTCTCTCCATAGAGGAGCTTTTCACGTTTTTGTGCAATTTGAGACATAACTTGGTCTATTCGCGTCTTTACCTTACGAAACGTGGCACGAAGGCTCAACTAGCAAGTTAGACTTTTAAGAACACTAAATAGAGTAGAACGGTCCACATTGATGCTTTGGAATTGCTCAACTCTCTCCATAGAGGAGCTTTTCACGTTTTTGTGCAATTTGAGACATAACTTGGTCTATTCGCGTCTTTACCTTACGAAACGTGGCACGAAGGCTCAACTAGCAAGTTAGACTTTTAAGAGCACTAAATAGAGTACAACGGTCCACATTGATGCTTTGGAATTGCTCAACTCTCTCCATAGAGGAGCTTTTCACGTTTTTGTGCAATTTGAGACATAACTTGGTCTATTCGCGTCTTTACCTTACGAAACGTGGCACGAAGGCTCAACTAGCAAGTTAGACTTCTAAGAACACTAAATAGAGTACAACGGTCCACATTGATGCTTTGGAATTGCTCAACTCTCTCCATAGAGGAGCTTTTCACGTTTTTGTGCAATTTGAGACATAACTTGGTCTATTCGCGTCTTTACCTTACGAAACGTGGCACGAAGGCTCAACTAGCAAGTTAGACTTCTAAGAACACTAAATAGAGTACAACGGTCCACATTGATGCTTTGGAATTGCTCAACTCTCTCCATAGACGAGCTTTTCACTGTTTTTGAGCCATTTCGAGACATAACTTGGTCTATTCGCCTCTTTACCTTACGAAACGTGGCACGAAGGCTCAACTAGCAAGTTAGAGTTTTAAGAGCACTAAATAGAGTACAACGGTCCACATTGATGCTTTGGAATTGCTCAACTCTCTCCATAGAGGAGCTTTTCACGTTTTTGAGCAATTTGAGACATAACTTGGTCTATTCGCGTCTTTACCTTACGAAACGTGGCACGAAGGCTCAACTAGCAAGTTAGACTTTTAAGAGCACTAAATAGAGTACAACGGTCCACATTGATGCTTTGGAATTGCTAAACTCTCTCCATAGAGGAGCTTTTCACGTTCTTGAGCAATTTGAGACATAACTTGGTCTATTCGCCTCTTTACCTTACGAAACGTGGCACGAAGGCTCAACTAGCAAGTTAGACTTTTAAGAGCACTAAATAGAGTACAACGGTCCACATTGATGCATTGGAATTGCTCAACTCTCTCCATAGAGGAGCTTTTCACGTTTTTGTGCAATTTGAGACATAACTTGGTCTATTCGCGTCTTTACCTTACGAAACGTGGCACGAAGGCTCAACTAGCAAGTTAGACTTTTAAGAACACTAAATAGAGTAGAACGGTCCACATTGATGCTTTGGAATTGCTCAACTCTCTCCATAGAGGAGCTTTTCACGTTTTTGTGCAATTTGAGACATAACTTGGTCTATTCGCGTCTTTACCTTACGAAACGTGGCACGAAGGCTCAACTAGCAAGTTAGACTTTTAAGAGCACTAAATAGAGTACAACGGTCCACATTGATGCTTTGGAATTGCTCAACTCTCTCCATAGAGGAGCTTTTCACGTTTTTGTGCAATTTGAGACATAACTTGGTCTATTCGCGTCTTTACCTTACGAAACGTGGCACGAAGGCTCAACTAGCAAGTTAGATTTCTAAGAACACTAAATAGAGTACAACGGTCCACATTGATGCTTTGGAATTGCTCAACTCTCTCCATAGAGGAGCTTTTCACGTTGTTGTGCAATTTGAGACATAACTTGGTGTATTCGCGTCTTTACCTTACGAAACGTGGCACGAAGGCTCAACTAGCAAGTTAGACTTCTAAGAACACTAAATAGAGTACAACGGTCCACATTGATGCTTTGGAATTGCTCAACTCTCTCCATAGACGAGCTTTTCCTGTTTTTGAGCCATTTCGAGACATAACTTGGTCTATTCGTGTCTTTACCTTACGAAACGTGGCACGAAGGCTCAACTAGCAAGTTAGACTTTTAAGAGCACTAAATAGAGTACAACGGTCCACATTGATGCTTTGGAATTGCTCAACTCTCTCCATAGAGGAGCTTTTCACGTTTTTGAGCAATTTCAGACATAACTTGGTCTATTCGCGTCTTTACCTTACGAAACGTGGCACGAAGGCTCAACTAGCAAGTTAGACTTTTAAGAGCACTAAATAGAGTACAACGGTCCACATTGATGCTTCGGAATTGCTAAACTCTCTCCATAGAGGAGCTTTTCACGTTCT
Organism: Tripterygium wilfordii; assembly: GCF_013401445.1. Classification (NCBI taxonomy): domain Eukaryota; kingdom Viridiplantae; phylum Streptophyta; class Magnoliopsida; order Celastrales; family Celastraceae; genus Tripterygium; species Tripterygium wilfordii. Next base: position 36,577 of record NW_024056344.1, on the reverse strand, counting down.
TGAGCAATTTGAGACATAACTTGGTCTATTCGCCTCTTTACCTTACGAAACGTGGCACGAAGGCTCAACTAGCAAGTTAGACTTTTAAGAGCACTAAATAGAGTACAACGGTCCACATTGATGCTTTGGAATTGCTCAACTCTCTCCATAGAGGAGCTTTTCACGTTTTTGTGCAATTTGAGACATAACTTGGTCTATTCGCGTCTTTACCTTACGAAACGTGGCACGAAGGCTCAACTAGCAAGTTAGACTTTTAAGAGCACTAAATAGAGTACAACGGTCCACATTGATGCTTTGGAATTGCTCAACTCTCTCCATAGAGGAGCTTTTCACGTTTTTGTGCAATTTGAGACATAACTTGGTCTATTCGCGTCTTTACCTTACGAAACGTGGCACGAAGGCTCAACTAGCAAGTTAGACTTTTAAGAGACACTAAATAGAGTACAACGGTCCACATTGATGCTTTGGAATTGCTCAACTCTCTCCATAGAGGAGCTTTTCACGTTTTTGTGCAATTTGAGACATAACTTGGTCTATTCGCGTCTTTACCTTACGAAACGTGGCACGAAGGCTCAACTAGCAAGTTAGACTTCTAAGAACACTAAATAGAGTACAACGGTCCACATTGATGCTTTGGAATTGCTCAACTCTCTCCATAGAGGAGCTTTTCACGTTTTTGTGCAATTTGAGACATAACTTGGTCTATTCGCGTCTTTACCTTACGAAACGTGGCACGAAGGCTCAACTAGCAAGTTAGACTTTTAAGAGCACTAAATAGAGTACAACGGTCCACATTGATGCTTTGGAATTGCTCAACTCTCTCCATAGACGGAGCTTTTCACGTTTTTGAGCAATTTGAGACATAACTTGGTCTATTCGCGTCTTTACCTTACGAAACGTGGCACGAAGGCTCAACTAGCAAGTTAGACTTTTAAGAAGCACTAAATAGAGTACAACGGTCCACATTGATGCTTTGGAATTGCTCAACTCTCTCCATAGAGGAGCTTTTCACGTTTTTGAGCAATTTGAGACATAACTTGGTCTATTCGCCTCTTTACCTTACGAAACAGTGGCACGAAGGCTCAACTAGCAAGTTAGACTTTTAAGAGCACTAAATAGAGTACAACGGTCCACATTGATGCATTGGAATTGCTCAACTCTCTCCATAGAGGAGCTTTTCACGTTTTTGTGCAATTTGAGACATAACTTGGTCTATTCGCGTCTTTACCTTACGAAACGTGGCACGAAGGCTCAACTAGCAAGTTAGACTTTTAAGAACACTAAATAGAGTAGAACGGTCCACATTGATGCTTTGGAATTGCTCAACTCTCTCCATAGAGGAGCTTTTCACGTTTTTGTGCAATTTGAGACATAACTTGGTCTATTCGCGTCTTTACCTTACGAAACGTGGCACGAAGGCTCAACTAGCAAGTTAGACTTTTAAGAGCACTAAATAGAGTACAACGGTCCACATTGATGCTTTGGAATTGCTCAACTCTCTCCATAGAGGAGCTTTTCACGTTTTTGTGCAATTTGAGACATAACTTGGTCTATTCGCGTCTTTACCTTACGAAACGTGGCACGAAGGCTCAACTAGCAAGTTAGACTTCTAAGAACACTAAATAGAGTACAACGGTCCACATTGATGCTTTGGAATTGCTCAACTCTCTCCATAGAGGAGCTTTTCACGTTTTTGAGCAATTTGAGACATAACTTGGTCTATTCGCGTCTTTACCTTACGAAACGTGGCACGAAGGCTCAACTAGCAAGTTAGACTTCTAAGAACACTAAATAGAGTACAACGGTCCACATTGATGCTTTGGAATTGCTCAACTCTCTCCATAGACGAGCTTTTCACTGTTTTTGAGCCATTTCGAGACATAACTTGGTCTATTCGCCTCTTTACCTTACGAAACGTGGCACGAAGGCTCAACTAGCAAGTTAGACTTTTAAGAGCACTAAATAGAGTACAACGGTCCACATTGATGCTTTGGAATTGCTCAACTCTCTCCATAGAGGAGCTTTTCACGTTTTTGAGCAATTTCGAGACATAACTTGGTCTATTCGCGTCTTTACCTTACGAAACGTGGCACGAAGGCTCAACTAGCAAGTTAGACTTTTAAGAGCACTAAATAGAGTACAACGGTCCACATTGATGCTTCGGAATTGCTAAACTCTCTCCATAGAGGAGCTTTTCACGTTCTTGAGCAATTTGAGACATAACTTGGTCTATTCAGCCTCTTTACCTTACGAAACAGTGGCACGAAGGCTCAACTAGCAAGTTAGACTTTTAAGAGCACTAAATAGAGTACAACGGTCCACATTGATGCATTGGAATTGCTCAACTCTCTCCATAGAGGAGCTTTTCACGTTTTTGTGCAATTTGAGACATAACTTGGTCTATACGTGTCTTTACCTTACGAAACGTGGCACGAAGGCTCAACTAGCAAGTTAGACTTTTAAGAACACTAAATAGAGTAGAACGGTCCACATTGATGCTTTGGAATTGCTCAACTCTCTCCATAGAGGAGCTTTTCACGTTGTTGTGCAATTTCAGACATAACTTGGTCTATTCGCGTCTTTACCTTACGAAACGTGGCACGAAGGCTCAACTAGCAAGTTAGACTTTTAGGAGAACTAAATAGAGTACAACGGTCCACATTGATGCTTTGGAATTGCTAAACTCTCTCCATAGAGGAGCTTTTCACTGTTTTTGTGCAATTTCAAACATAACTTGGTCTATTCGCGTCTTTACCTTACGAAACGTGGCACGAAGGCTCAACTAGCAAGTTAGACTTCTAAGAACACTAAATAGAGTACAACGGTCCACATTGATGCTTTGGAATTGCTCAACTCTCTCCATAGAGGAGCTTTTCACGTTTTTGTGCAATTTGAGACATAACTTGGTCTATTCGCGTCTTTACCTTACGAAACGTGGCATGAAGGCTCAACTAGCAAGTTAGACTTTTAAGAGCACTAAATAGAGTACAACGGTCCACATTGATGCTTTGGAATTGCTCAACTCTCTCCATTGAGGAGCTTTTCACGTTTTTGAGCAATTTGAGACATAACTTGGTCTATTCGCCTCTTTACCTTACGAAACGTGGCACGAAGGCTCAACTAGCAAGTTAGACTTTTAAGAGCACTAAATAGAGTACAACGGTCCACGTTGATGCTTTGGAATTGCTCAACTCTCTCCATAGAGGAGCTTTTCACGTTTTTGTGCAATTTCGAGACATAACTTGGTCTATTCGCGTCTTTACCTTACGAAACGTGGCACGAAGGCTCAACTAGCAAGTTAGACTTCTAAGAACACTAAATAGAGTACAACGGTCCACATTGATGCTTTGGAATTGCTCAACTCTCTCCATAGAGGAGCTTTTCACTGTTTTTGAGCAATTTGAGACATAACTTGGTCTATTCGCCTCTTTACCTTACGAAACGTGGCACGAAGGCTCAACTAGCAAGTTAGACTTTTAAGAGCACTAAATAGAGTACAACGGTCCACATTGATGCTTTGGAATTGCTCAACTCTCTCCATAGAGGAGCTTTTCACGTTTTTGAGCAATTTGAGACATAACTTGGTCTATTCGCGTCTTTACCTTACGAAACGTGGCACGAAGGCTCAACTAGCAAGTTAGACTTTTAAGAGCACTAAATAGAGTACAACGGTCCACATTGATGCTTTGGAATTGCTAAACTCTCTCCATAGAGGAGCTTTTCACGTTCTTGAGCAATTTGAGACATAACTTGGTCTATTCGCCTCTTTACCTTACGAAACGTGGCACGAAGGCTCAACTAGCAAGTTAGACTTTTAAGAGCACTAAATAGAGTACAACGGTCCACATTGATGCATTGGAATTGCTCAACTCTCTCCATAGAGGAGCTTTTCACGTTTTTGTGCAATTTGAGACATAACTTGGTCTATTCGCGTCTTTACCTTACGAAACGTGGCACGAAGGCTCAACTAGCAAGTTAGACTTTTAAGAACACTAAATAGAGTAGAACGGTCCACATTGATGCTTTGGAATTGCTCAACTCTCTCCATAGAGGAGCTTTTCACGTTTTTGTGCAATTTGAGACATAACTTGGTCTATTCGCGTCTTTACCTTACGAAACGTGGCACGAAGGCTCAACTAGCAAGTTAGACTTTTAAGAGCACTAAATAGAGTACAACGGTCCACATTGATGCTTTGGAATTGCTCAACTCTCTCCATAGAGGAGCTTTTCACGTTTTTGTGCAATTTGAGACATAACTTGGTCTATTCGCGTCTTTACCTTACGAAACGTGGCACGAAGGCTCAACTAGCAAGTTAGACTTCTAAGAACACTAAATAGAGTACAACGGTCCACATTGATGCTTTGGAATTGCTCAACTCTCTCCATAGAGGAGCTTTTCACGTTTTTGTGCAATTTGAGACATAACTTGGTCTATTCGCGTCTTTACCTTACGAAACGTGGCACGAAGGCTCAACTAGCAAGTTAGACTTCTAAGAACACTAAATAGAGTACAACGGTCCACATTGATGCTTTGGAATTGCTCAACTCTCTCCATAGACGAGCTTTTCCTGTTTTTGAGCAATTTCGAGACATAACTTGGTCTATTCGCCTCTTTACCTTACGAAACGTGGCACGAAGGCTCAACTAGCAAGTTAGACTTTTAAGAGCACTAAATAGAGTACAACGGTCCACATTGATGCTTTGGAATTGCTCAACTCTCTCCATAGAGGAGCTTTTCACGTTTTTGAGCAATTTGAGACATAACTTGGTCTATTCGCGTCTTTACCTTACGAAACGTGGCACGAAGGCTCAACTAGCAAGTTAGACTTTTAAGAGCACTAAATAGAGTACAACGGTCCACATTGATGCTTCGGAATTGCTCAACTCTCTCCATAGAGGAGCTTTTCACGTTCTTGAGCAATTTGAGACATAACTTGGTCTATTCGCCTCTTTACCTTACGAAACATGGCACGAAGGCTCAACTAGCAATGTTAGACTTTTAAGAGCACTAAATAGAGTACAACGGTCCACATTGATGCATTGGAATTGCTCAACTCTCTCCATAGAGGAGCTTTTCACGTTTTTGTGCAATTTGAGACATAACTTGGTCTATTCGCGTCTTTACCTTACGAAACGTGGCACGAAGGCTCAACTAGCAAGTTAGACTTTTAAGAACACTAAATAGAGTAGAACGGTCCACATTGATGCTTTGGAATTGCTCAACTCTCTCCATAGAGGAGCTTTTCACTGTTTTTGTGCAATTTCGAGACATAACTTGGTCTATTCGCGTCTTTACCTTACGAAACGTGGCACGAAGGCTCAACTAGCAAGTTAGACTTCTAAGAACACTAAATAGAGTACAACGGTCCACATTGATGCTTTGGAATTGCTCAACTCTCTCCATAGAGGAGCTTTTCACGTTTTTGTGCAATTTGAGACATAACTTGGTCTATTCGCGTCTTTACCTTACGAAACGTGGCACGAAGGCTCAACTAGCAAGTTAGACTTTTAAGAGCACTAAATAGAGTACAACGGTCCACATTGATGCTTTGGAATTGCTCAACTCTCTCCATAGAGGAGCTTTTCACGTTTTTGAGCAATTTGAGACATAACTTGGTCTATTCGCCTCTTTACCTTACGAAACGTGGCACGAAGGCTCAACTAGCAAGTTAGACTTTTAAGAGCACTAAATAGAGTACAACGGTCCACATTGATGCTTTGGAATTGCTCAACTCTCTCCATAGAGGAGCTTTTCACGTTTTTGTGCAATTTCGAGACATAACTTGGTCTATTCGCGTCTTTACCTTACGAAACGTGGCACGAAGGCTCAACTAGCAAGTTAGACTTCTAAGAACACTAAATAGAGTACAACGGTCCACATTGATGCTTTGGAATTGCTCAAATCTCTCCATAGACGAGCTTTTCTTGTTTTTGAGCCATTTGAGACATAACTTGGTCTATTCGGCTCTTTACCTTACGAAACGTGGCACGAAGGCTCAACTAGCAAGTTAGACTTCTAAGAACACTAAATAGAGTAGAACGGTCCACATTGATGCTTTGGAATTGCTCAACTCTCTCCATAGAGGAGCTTTTCACGTTTTTGAGCAATTTGAGACATAACTTGGTCTATTCGCCTCTTTACCTTACGAAACGTGGCACGAAGGCTCAACTAGCAAGTTAGACTTTTAAGAGCACTAAATAGAGTACAACGGTCCACATTGATGCATTGGAATTGCTCAACTCTCTCCATAGAGGAGCTTTTCACGTTTTTGTGCAATTTGAGACATAACTTGGTCTATTCGCGTCTTTACCTTACGAAACGTGGCACGAAGGCTCAACTAGCAAGTTAGACTTCTAAGAACACTAAATAGAGTACAACGGTCCACATTGATGCTTTGGAATTGCTCAACTCTCTCCATAGACGAGCTTTTCTTGTTTTTGAGCCATTTGAGACATAACTTGGTCTATTCGCCTCTTTACCTTACGAAACGTGGCACGAAGGCTCAACTAGCAAGTTAGACTTTTAAGAGCACTAAATAGAGTACAACGGTCCACATTGATGCTTTGGAATTGCTCAACTCTCTCCATAGAGGAGCTTTTCACGTTTTTGAGCAATTTGAGACATAACTTGGTCTATTCGCGTCTTTACCTTACGAAACGTGGCACGAAGGCTCAACTAGCAAGTTAGACTTTTAAGAGCACTAAATAGAGTACAACGGTCCACATTGATGCTTTGGAATTGCTAAACTCTCTCCATAGAGGAGCTTTTCACGTTCTTGAGCAATTTGAGACATAACTTGGTCTATTCGCCTCTTTACCTTACGAAACGTGGCACGAAGGCTCAACTAGCAAGTTAGACTTTTAAGAGCACTAAATAGAGTACAACGGTCCACATTGATGCATTGGAATTGCTCAACTCTCTCCATAGAGGAGCTTTTCACGTTTTTGTGCAATTTGAGACATAACTTGGTCTATTCGCGTCTTTACCTTACGAAACGTGGCACGAAGGCTCAACTAGCAAGTTAGACTTATAAGAACACTAAATAGAGTAGAACGGTCCACATTGATGCTTTGGAATTGCTCAACTCTCTCCATAGAGGAGCTTTTCACGTTTTTGTGCAATTTGAGACATAACTTGGTCTATTCGCGTCTTTACCTTACGAAACGTGGCACGAAGGCTCAACTAGCAAGTTAGACTTTTAAGAGCACTAAATAGAGTACAACGGTCCACATTGATGCTTTGGAATTGCTCAACTCTCTCCATAGAGGAGCTTTTCACGTTTTTGTGCAATTTGAGACATAACTTGGTCTATTCGCGTCTTTACCTTACGAAACGTGGCACGAAGGCTCAACTAGCAAGTTAGACTTCTAAGAACACTAAATAGAGTACAACGGTCCACATTGATGCTTTGGAATTGCTCAACTCTCTCCATAGAGGAGCTTTTCACGTTTTTGAGCAATTTGAGACATAACTTGGTCTATTTGCCACTTTACCTTAAGAAACGTGGCACGAAGGCTCAACTAGCAAGTTAGACTTTTAAGAGCACTAAATAGAGTACAACGGTCCACATTGATGCTTTGGAATTGCTCAACTCTCTCCATAGAGGAGCTTTTCACGTTTTTGGGCAATTTGAGACATAACTTGGTCTATTCGCCTCTTTACCTTACGAAACGTGGCACGAAGGCTCAACTAGCAAGTTAGACTTATAAGAGCACTAAATAGAGTACAACGGTCCACATTGATGCTTTGGAATTGCTCAACTCTCTCCATAGAGGAGCTTTTCACGTTTTTGAGCAATTTGAGACATAACTTGGTCTATTCGCGTCTTTACCTTACGAAACGTGGCACGAAGGCTCAACTAGCAAGTTAGACTTTTAAGAGCACTAAATAGAGTACAACGGTCCACATTGATGCTTTGGAATTGCTCAACTCTCTCCATAGAGGAGCTTTTCACGTTCTTGAGCAATTTGAGACATAACTTGGTCTATTCGCGTCTTTACCTTACGAAACGTGGCACGAAGGCTCAACTAGCAAGTTAGACTTTTAAGAGCACTAAATAGAGTACAACGGTCCACATTGATGCTTTGGAATTGCTCAACTCTCTCCATAGAGGAGCTTTTCACGTTTTTGAGCAATTTGAGACATAACTTGGTCTATTCGCCTCTTTACCTTACGAAACGTGGCACGAAGGCTCAACTAGCAAGTTAGACTTTTAAGAGCACTAAATAGAGTACAACGGTCCACATTGATGCTTTGGAATTGCTCAACTCTCTCCATAGAGGAGCTTTTCACGTTTTTGTGCAATTTGAGACATAACTTGGTCTATTCGCGTCTTTACCTTACGAAACGTGGCACGAAGGCTCAACTAGCAAGTTAGACTTCTAAGAACACTAAATAGAGTAGAACGGTCCACATTGATGCTTTGGAATTGCTAAACTCTCTCCATAGAGGAGCTTTTCACGTTTTTGAGCAATTTGAGACATAACTTGGTCTATTCGCCTCTTTACCTTACGAAACGTGGCACGAAGGCTCAACTAGCAAGTTAGACTTTTAAGAGCACTAAATAGAGTACAACGGTCCACATTGATGCTTTGGAATTGCTCAACTCTCTCCATAGAGGAGCTTTTCACGTTTTTGTAGCAATTTGAGACATAACTTGGTCTATTCGCCTCTTTACCTTACGAAACGTGGCACGAAGGCTCAACTAGCAAGTTAGACTTCTAAGAACACTAAATAGAGTAGAACGGTCCACATTGATGCTTTGGAATTGCTCAACTCTCTCCATAGAGGAGCTTTTCACGTTTTTGTGCAATTTGAGACATAACTTGGTCTATTCGCGTCTTTACCTTACGAAACGTGGCACGAAGGCTCAACTAGCAAGTTAGACTTCTAAGAACACTAAATAGAGTACAACGGTCCACATTGATGCTTTGGAATTGCTCAACTCTCTCCATAGACGAGCTTTTCATTGTTTTTGGGCCATTTCGAGACATAACTTGGTCTATTCGCCTCTTTACCTTACGAAACGTGGCACGAAGGCTCAACTAGCAAGTTAGACTTTTAAGAGCACTAAATAGAGTACAACGGTCCACATTGATGCATTTGGAATTGCTAAACTCTCTCCATAGAGGAGCTTTTCACGTTTTTGTGCAATTTCAGACATAACTTGGTCTATTCGCATCTTTACCTTACGAAACGTGGCACGAAGGCTCAACTAGCAAGTTAGACTTCTAAGAACACTAAATAGAGTAGAACGGTCCACATTGATGCTTTGGAATTGCTCAACTCTCTCCATAGAGGAGCTTTTCACGTTTTTGTGCAATTTGAGACATAACTTGGTCTATTCGCGTCTTTACCTTACGAAACGTGGCACGAAGGCTCAACTAGCAAGTTAGACTTCTAAGAACACTAAATAGAGTACAACGGTCCACATTGATGCTTTGGAATTGCTCAAATCTCTCCATAGAGGAGCTTTTCACGTTTTTGAGCAATTTGAGACATAACTTGGTCTATTCGCCTCTTTACCTTACGAAACGTGGCACGAAGGCTCAACTAGCAAGTTAGACTTTTAAGAGCACTAAATAGAGTACAACGGTCCACATTGATGCTTTGGAATTGCTCAACTCTCTCCATAGAGGAGCTTTTCACGTTTTTGTGCAATTTGCAGACATAACTTGGTCTATTCGCGTCTTTACCTTACGAAACGTGGCACGAAGGCTCAACTAGCAAGTTAGACTTCTAAGAACACTAAATAGAGTACAACGGTCCACATTGATGCTTTGGAATTGCTCAACTCTCTCCATAGACGAGCTTTTCACTGTTTTTGAGCAATTTGAGACATAACTTGGTCTATTCGGCTCTTTACCTTACGAAACGTGGCACGAAGGCTCAACTAGCAAGTTAGACTTCTAAGAACACTAAATAGAGTACAACGGTCCACATTGATGCTTTGGAATTGCTCAACTCTCTCCATAGAGGAGCTTTTCACGTTTTTGAGCAATTTGAGACATAACTTGGTCTATTCGCCTCTTTACCTTACGAAACGTGGCACGAAGGCTCAACTAGCAAGTTAGACTTTTAAGAGCACTAAATAGAGTACAACGGTCCACATTGATGATTTGGAATTGCTCAACTCTCTCCATAGAGGAGCTTTTCACGTTTTTGTGCAATTTGAGACATAACTTGGTCTATTCGCGTCTTTACCTTACGAAACGTGGCACGAAGGCTCAACTAGCAAGTTAGACTTCTAAGAACACTAAATAGAGTAGAACGGTCCACATTGATGCCTTGGAATTGCTCAACTCTCTCCATAGAGGAGCTTTTCACGTTTTTGAGCAATTTGAGACATAACTTGGTCTATTCGCGTCTTTACCTTACGAAACGTGGCACGAAGGCTCAACTAGCAAGTTAGACTTCTAAGAACACTACATAGAGTACGACGGTCCACATTGATGCTTTGGAATTGCTCAACTCTCTCCATAGACGAGCTTTTCACTGTTTTTGAGCAATTTCGAGACATAACTTGGTCTATTCGCCTCTTTACCTTACGAAACGTGGCACGAAGGCTCAACTAGCAAGTTAGACTTCTAAGAACACTAAATAGAGTAGAACGGTCCACATTGATGCTTTGGAATTGCTCAACTCTCTCCATAGACGGAGCTTTTCACTGTTTTTGAGCCATTTGAGACATAACTTGGTCTATTCGCCTCTTTACCTTACGAAACGTGGCACGAAGGCTCAACTAGCAAGTTAGACTTCTAAGAACACTAAATAGAGTAGAACGGTCCACATTGATGCTTTGGAATTGCTCAACTCTCTCCATAGAGGAGCTTTTCACGTTTTTGTGCAATTTGAGACATAACTTGGTCTATTCGCGTCTTTACCTTACGAAACGTGGCACGAAGGCTCAACTAGCAAGTTAGACTTTTAAGAGCACTAAATAGAGTACAACGGTCCACATTGATGCTTTGGAATTGCTCAACTCTCTCCATAGAGGAGCTTTTCACGTTTTTGTGCAATTTGAGACATAACTTGGTCTATTCGCGTCTTTACCTTACGAAACGTGGCACGAAGGCTCAACTAGCAAGTTAGACTTTTAAGAGCACTAAATAGAGTACAACGGTCCACATTGATGCTTTGGAATTGCTCAACTCTCTCCATAGAGGAGCTTTTCACGTTTTTGTGCAATTTGAGACATAACTTGGTCTATTCGCGTCTTTACCTTACGAAACAGTGGCACGAAGGCTCAACTAGCAAGTTAGACTTCTAAGAACACTAAATAGAGTACAACGGTCCACATTGATGCTTTGGAATTGCTCAACTCTCTCCATAGAGGAGCTTTTCACGTTTTTGAGCAATTTGAGACATAACTTGGTCTATTCGCCTCTTTACCTTACGAAACGTGGCACGAAGGCTCAACTAGCAAGTTAGACTTTTAAGAGCACTAAATAGAGTACAACGGTCCACATTGATGCTTTGGAATTGCTCAACTCTCTCCATAGAGGAGCTTTTCACGTTTTTGTGCAATTTGAGACATAACTTGGTCTATTCGCGTCTTTACCTTACGAAACGTGGCACGAAGGCTCAACTAGCAAGTTAGACTTTTAAGAGCACTAAATAGAGTACAACGGTCCACATTGATGCTTTGGAATTGCTCAACTCTCTCCATAGAGGAGCTTTTCACGTTTTTGTGCAATTTGAGACATAACTTGGTCTATTCGCGTCTTTACCTTACGAAACGTGGCACGAAGGCTCAACTAGCAAGTTAGACTTCTAAGAACACTAAATAGAGTACAACGGTCCACATTGATGCTTTGGAATTGCTCAACTCTCTCCATAGAGGAGCTTTTCACGTTTTTGAGCAATTTGAGACATAACTTGGTCTATTCGCCTCTTTACCTTACGAAACGTGGCACGAAGGCTCAACTAGCAAGTTAGACTTTTAAGAGCACTAAATAGAGTACAACGGTCCACATTGATGCTTTGGAATTGCTCAACTCTCTCCATAGAGGAGCTTTTCACGTTTTTGTGCAATTTCGAGACATAACTTGGTCTATTCGCGTCTTTACCTTACGAAACGTGGCACGAAGGCTCAACTAGCAAGTTAGACTTTTAAGAGCACTAAATAGAGTACAACGGTCCACATTGATGCTTTGGAATTGCTCAACTCTCTCCATAGACGGAGCTTTTCACTGTTTTTGAGCCATTTGAGACATAACTTGGTCTATTCGCGCTCTTTACCTTACGAAACGTGGCACGAAGGCTCAACTAGCAAGTTAGACTTTTAAGAACACTAAATAGAGTACAACGGTCCACATTGATGCTTTGGAATTGCTCAACTCTCTCCATAGAGGAGCTTTTCACGTTTTTGAGCAATTTGAGACATAACTTGGTCTATTCGCCTCTTTACCTTACGAAACGTGGCACGAAGGCTCAACTAGCAAGTTAGACTTCTAAGAACACTAAATAGAGTACAACGGTCCACATTGATGCTTTGGAATTGCTCAACTCTCTCCATAGAGGAGCTTTTCACGTTTTTGAGCAATTTGAGACATAACTTGGTCTATTCGCCTCTTTACCTTACGAAACGTGGCACGAAGGCTCAACTAGCAAGTTAGACTTTTAAGAGCACTAAATAGAGTACAACGGTCCACATTGATGCTTTGGAATTGCTCAACTCTCTCCATAGAGGAGCTTTTCACGTTTTTGTGCAATTTGAGACATAACTTGGTCTATTCGCGTCTTTACCTTACGAAACGTGGCACGAAGGCTCAACTAGCAAGTTAGACTTCTAAGAACACTAAATAGAGTACAACGGTCCACATTGATGCTTTGGAATTGCTCAACTCTCTCCATAGAGGAGCTTTTCACGTTTTTGAGCAATTTGAGACATAACTTGGTCTATTCGCCTCTTTACCTTACGAAACGTGGCACGAAGGCTCAACTAGCAAGTTAGACTTTTAAGAGCACTAAATAGAGTACAACGGTCCACATTGATGCTTTGGAATTGCTCAACTCTCTCCATAGAGGAGCTTTTCACGTTTTTGTGCAATTTCGAGACATAACTTGGTCTATTCGCGTCTTTACCTTACGAAACGTGGCACGAAGGCTCAACTAGCAAGTTAGACTTCTAAGAACACTAAATAGAGTACAACGGTCCACATTGATGCTTTGGAATTGCTCAACTCTCTCCATAGAGGAGCTTTTCCTTGTTTTTGAGCCATTTGAGACATAACTTGGTCTATTCGCCTCTTTACCTTACGAAACGTGGCACGAAGGCTCAACTAGCAAGTTAGACTTCTAAGAACACTAAATAGAGTAGAACGGTCCACATTGATGCTTTGGAATTGCTCAACTCTCTCCATAGAGGAGCTTTTCACGTTTTTGTGCAATTTGAGACATAACTTGGTCTATTCGCGTCTTTACCTTACGAAACGTGGCACGAAGGCTCAACTAGCAAGTTAGACTTTTAGGAGCACTAAATAGAGTACAACGGTCCACATTGATGCTTTGGAATTGCTCAACTCTCTCCATAGAGGAGCTTTTCACGTTTTTGTGCAATTTGAGACATAACTTGGTCTATTCGCGTCTTTACCTTACGAAACGTGGCACGAAGGCTCAACTAGCAAGTTAGACTTTTAGGAGCACTAAATAGAGTAGAACGGTCCACATTGATGCTTTGGAATTGCTAAACTCTCTCCATAGAGGAGCTTTTCACGTTTTTGTGCAATTTCAAACATAACTTGGTCTATTCGCGTCTTTACCTTACGAAACATGGCACGAAGGCTCAACTAGCAAGTTAGACTTCTAAGAACACAAAATAGAGTACAACGGTCCACATTGATGCTTTGAAATTGTTCAACTCTCTCCATAGAGGAGCTTTTCACGTTTTTGAGCAATTTGAGACATAACTTGGTCTATTCGCCTCTTTACCTTACGAAACGTGGCACGAAGGCTCAACTAGCAAGTTAGACTTTTAAGAGCACTAAATAGAGTACAACGGTCCACATTGATGCTTTGGAATTGCTCAACTCTCTCCATAGAGGAGCTTTTCACGTTTTTGTGCAATTTGAGACATAACTTGGTCTATTCGCGTCTTTACCTTACGAAACGTGGCACGAAGGCTCAACTAGCAAGTTAGACTTTTAGGAGCACTAAATAGAGTACAACGGTCCACATTGATGCTTTGGAATTGCTCAACTCTCTCCATAGAGGAGCTTTTCACGTTTTTGTGCAATTTGAGACATAACTTGGTCTATTCGCGTCTTTACCTTACGAAACGTGGCACGAAGGCTCAACTAGCAAGTTAGACTTTTAAGAGCACTAAATAGAGTACAACGGTCCACATTGATGCTTTGGAATTGCTCAACTCTCTCCATAGAGGAGCTTTTCACGTTTTTGGCAATTTGAGACATAACTTGGTCTATTCGCGTCTTTACCTTACGAAACGTGGCACGAAGGCTCAACTAGCAAGTTAGACTTTTAAGAGCACTAAATAGAGTACAACGGTCCACATTGATGCTTTGGAATTGCTAAACTCTCTCCATAGAGGAGCTTTTCACGTTTTTGTGCAATTTCGAGACATAACTTGGTCTATTCGCGTCTTTACCTTACGAAACGTGGCACGAAGGCTCAACTAGCAAGTTAGACTTCTAAGAACACTAAATAGAGTACAACGGTCCACATTGATGCTTTGGAATTGCTCAACTCTCTCCATAGAGGAGCTTTTCACGTTTTTGAGCAATTTGAGACATAACTTGGTCTATTCGCCTCTTTACCTTACGAAACGTGGCACGAAGGCTCAACTAGCAAGTTAGACTTTTAAGAGCACTAAATAGAGTACAACGGTCCACATTGATGCTTTGGAATTGCTCAACTCTCTCCATAGAGGAGCTTTTCACGTTTTTGTGCAATTTGAGACATAACTTGGTCTATTCGCGTCTTTACCTTACGAAACGTGGCACGAAGGCTCAACTAGCAAGTTAGACTTTTAAGAGCACTAAATAGAGTACAACGGTCCACATTGATGCTTTGGAATTGCTCAACTCTCTCCATAGAGGAGCTTTTCACGTTTTTGTGCAATTTGAGACATAACTTGGTCTATTCGCGTCTTTACCTTACGAAACGTGGCACGAAGGCTCAACTAGCAAGTTAGACTTCTAAGAACACTAAATAGAGTACAACGGTCCACATTGATGCTTTGGAATTGCTCAACTCTCTCCATAGAGGAGCTTTTCACGTTTTTGAGCAATTTGAGACATAACTTGGTCTATTCGCGTCTTTACCTTACGAAACGTGGCACGAAGGCTCAACTAGCAAGTTAGACTTTTAAGAAGCACTAAATAGAGTAGAACGGTCCACATTGATGCTTTGGAATTGCTAAACTCTCTCCATAGAGGAGCTTTTCACGTTTTTGAGCAATTTGAGACATAACTTGGTCTATTCGCCTCTTTACCTTACGAAACGTGGCACGAAGGCTCAACTAGCAAGTTAGACTTCTAAGAACACTAAATAGAGTACAACGGTCCACATTGATGCTTTGGAATTGCTCAACTCTCTCCATAGAGGAGCTTTTCACGTTTTTGAGCAATTTGAGACATAACTTGGTCTATTCGCCTCTTTACCTTACGAAACGTGGCACGAAGGCTCAACTAGCAAGTTAGACTTTTAAGAGCACTAAATAGAGTACAACGGTCCACATTGATGCTTTGGAATTGCTCAACTCTCTCCATAGAGGAGCTTTTCACGTTTTTGTGCAATTTGAGACATAACTTGGTCTATTCGCGTCTTTACCTTACGAAACGTGGCACGAAGGCTCAACTAGCAAGTTAGACTTCTAAGAACACTAAATAGAGTACAACGGTCCACATTGATGCTTTGGAATTGCTCAACTCTCTCCATAGACGGAGCTTTTCACTTGTTTTTGAGCCATTTGAGACATAACTTGGTCTATTCGCCTCTTTACCTTACGAAACGTGGCACGAAGGCTCAACTAGCAAGTTAGACTTTTAAGAGCACTAAATAGAGTACAACGGTCCACATTGATGCTTTGGAATTGCTCAACTCTCTCCATAGAGGAGCTTTTCACGTTTTTGTGCAATTTCGAGACATAACTTGGTCTATTCGCGTCTTTACCTTACGAAACGTGGCACGAAGGCTCAACTAGCAAGTTAGACTTCTAAGAACACTAAATAGAGTACAACGGTCCACATTGATGCTTTGGAATTGCTCAACTCTCTCCATAGACGGAGCTTTTCCTGTTTTTGAGCCATTTGAGACATAACTTGGTCTATTCGCCTCTTTACCTTACGAAACGTGGCACGAAGGCTCAACTAGCAAGTTAGACTTCTAAGAACACTAAATAGAGTAGAACGGTCCACATTGATGCTTTGGAATTGCTCAACTCTCTCCATAGAGGAGCTTTTCACGTTTTTGTGCAATTTGAGACATAACTTGGTCTATTCGCGTCTTTACCTTACGAAACGTGGCACGAAGGCTCAACTAGCAAGTTAGACTTTTAAGAGCACTAAATAGAGTACAACGGTCCACATTGATGCTTTGGAATTGCTCAACTCTCTCCATAGAGGAGCTTTTCACGTTTTTGTGCAATTTGAGACATAACTTGGTCTATTCGCGTCTTTACCTTACGAAACGTGGCACGAAGGCTCAACTAGCAAGTTAGACTTTTAGGAGCACTAAATAGAGTAGAACGGTCCACATTGATGCTTTGGAATTGCTAAACTCTCTCCATAGAGGAGCTTTTCACGTTTTTGTGCAATTTCAAACATAACTTGGTCTATTCGCGTCTTTACCTTACGAAACGTGGCACGAAGGCTCAACTAGCAAGTTAGACTTCTAAGAACACTAAATAGAGTACAACGGTCCACATTGATGCTTTGGAATTGCTCAACTCTCTCCATAGAGGAGCTTTTCACGTTTTTGAGCAATTTGAGACATAACTTGGTCTATTCGCCTCTTTACCTTACGAAACGTGGCACGAAGGCTCAACTAGCAAGTTAGACTTCTAAGAACACAAAATAGAGTACAACGGTCCACATTGATGCTTTGGAATTGCTCAACTCTCTCCATAGAGGAGCTTTTCACGTTTTTGAGCAATTTGAGACATAACTTGGTCTATTCGCCTCTTTACCTTACGAAACGTGGCACGAAGGCTCAACTAGCAAGTTAGACTTTTAAGAGCACTAAATAGAGTACAACGGTCCACATTGATGCTTTGGAATTGCTCAACTCTCTCCATAGAGGAGCTTTTCACGTTTTTGTGCAATTTGAGACATAACTTGGTCTATTCGCGTCTTTACCTTACGAAACGTGGCACGAAGGCTCAACTAGCAAGTTAGACTTTTAAGAGCACTAAATAGAGTACAACGGTCCACATTGATGCTTTGGAATTGCTCAACTCTCTCCATAGAGGAGCTTTTCACGTTTTTGAGCAATTTCGAGACATAACTTGGTCTATTCGCGTCTTTACCTTACGAAACGTGGCACGAAGGCTCAACTAGCAAGTTAGACTTCTAAGAACACTAAATAGAGTACAACGGTCCACATTGATGCTTTGGAATTGCTCAACTCTCTCCATAGAGGAGCTTTTCACGTTTTTGAGCAATTTGAGACATAACTTGGTCTATTCGCCTCTTTACCTTACGAAACGTGGCACGAAGGCTCAACTAGCAAGTTAGACTTTTAAGAGCACTAAATAGAGTACAACGGTCCACATTGATGCTTTGGAATTGCTCAACTCTCTCCATAGAGGAGCTTTTCACGTTTTTGTGCAATTTCAAACATAACTTGGTCTATTCGCGTCTTTACCTTACGAAACGTGGCACAAAGGCTCAACTAGCAAGTTAGACTTTTAAGAGCACTAAATAGAGTACAACGGTCCACATTGATGCTTTGGAATTGCTCAAATCTCTCCATAGACGAGCTTTTCTTGTTTTTGAGCCATTTGAGACATAGCTTGGTCTATTCGGCTCTTTACCTTACGAAACGTGGCACGAAGGCTCAACTAGCAAGTTAGACTTTTAAGAATACTAAATAGAGTAGAACGGCCCACATTGATGCTTTGGAATTGCTAAACTCTCTCCATAGAGGATCTTTTCACGTTTTTGAGCAATTTGAGACATAACATGGTCTATTCGCCTCTTTACCTTACGAAACGTGGCACGAAGGCTCAACTAGCAAGTTAGACTTCTAAGAACACTAAATAGAGTACAACGGTCCACATTGATGCTTTGGAATTGCTCAACTCTCTCCATAGAGGAGCTTTTCACGTTTTTGAGCAATTTGAGACATAACTTGGTCTATTCGCCTCTTTACCCTACGAAACGTGGCACGAAGGCTCAACTAGCAAGTTAGACTTTTAAGAGCACTAAATAGAGTACAACGGTCCACATTGATGCTTTGGAATTGCTCAACTCTCTCCGTAGAGGAGCTTTTCACGTTTTTGTGCAATTTCAAACATAACTTGGTCTATTCGCGTCTTTACGTTACGAAACGTGGCACGAAGGCTCAACTAGCAAGTTAGACTTCTAAGAACACTAAATAGAGTACAACGGTCCACATTGATGCTTTGAAATTGTTCAACTCTCTCCATAGAGGAGCTTTTCACGTTTTTGAGCAATTTGAGACATAACTTGGTCTATTCGCCTCTTTACCTTACGAAACGTGGCACGAAGGCTCAACTAGCAAGTTAGACTTTTAAGGGCACTAAATAGAGTACAACGGTCCACATTGATGCTTTGGAATTGCTCAACTCTCTCCATAGAGGAGCTTTTCACGTTTTTGTGCAATTTGAGACATAACTTGGTCTATTCGCGTCTTTACCTTACGAAACGTGGCACGAAGGCTCAACTAGCAAGTTATACTTCTAAGAACACTAAATAGAGTACAACGGTCCACATTGATGCTTTGGAATTGCTCAACTATCTCCATAGACGAGCTTTTCTTGTTTTTGAGCCATTTGAGACATAACTTGGTCTATTCGCCTCTTTACCTTACGAAACGTGGCACGAAGGCTCAACTAGCAAGTTAGACTTCTAAGAACACTAAATAGAGTAGAACGGTCCACATTGATGCTTTGGAATTGCTCAACTCTCTCCATAGAGGAGCTTTTCACGTTTTTGTGCAATTTGAGACATAACTTGGTCTATTCGCGTCTTTACCTTACGAAACGTGGCACGAGGGCTCAACTAGCAAGTTAGACTTTTAGGAGCACTAAATAGAGTACAACGGTCCACATTGATGCTTTGGAATTGCTCAACTCTCTCCATAGAGGAGCTTTTCACGTTTTTGTGCAATTTGCGACATAACTTGGTCTATTCGCGTCTTTACCTTACGAAACGTGGCACGAAGGCTCAACTAGCAAGTTAGACTTTTAGGAGCACTAAATAGAGTAGAACGGTCCACATTGATGCTTTGGAATTGCTAAACTCTCTCCATAGAGGAGCTTTTCACGTTTTTGTGCAATTTCAAACATAACTTGGTCTATTCGCGTCTTTACCTTACGAAACATGGCACGAAGGCTCAACTAGCAAGTTAGACTTCTAAGAACACTAAATAGAGTACAACGGTCCACATTGATGCTTTGGAATTGCTCAACTCTCTCCATAGAGGAGCTTTTCACGTTTTTGAGCAATTTGAGACATAACTTGGTCTATTCGCCTCTTTACCTTACGAAACGTGGCACGAAGGCTCAACTAGCAAGTTAGACTTTTAAGAGCACTAAATAGAGTACAACGGTCCACATTGATGCTTTGGAATTGCTCAACTCTCTCCATAGAGGAGCTTTTCACGTTTTTGTGCAATTTCAAACATAACTTGGTCTATTCGCGTCTTTACGTTACGAAACGTGGCACGAAGGCTCAACTAGCAAGTTAGACTTCTAAGAACACTAAATAGAGTACAACGGTCCACATTGATGCTTTGAAATTGTTCAACTCTCTCCATAAAGGAGCTTTTCACGTTTTTGAGCAATTTGAGACATAACTTGGTCTATTCGCCTCTTTACCTTACGAAACGTGGCACGAAGGCTCAACTAGCAAGTTAGACTTTTAAGGGCACTAAATAGAGTACAACGGTCCACATTGATGCTTTGGAATTGCTCAACTCTCTCCATTGAGGAGCTTTTCACGTTTTTGTGCAATTTCAAACATAACTTGGTCTATTCGCGTCTTTACCTTACGAAACGTGGCACGAAGGCTCAACTAGCAAGTTATACTTCTAAGAACACTAAATAGAGTACAACGGTCCACATTGATGCTTTGGAATTGCTCAACTATTTCCATAGACGAGCTTTTCTTGTTTTTGAGCCATTTGAGACATAACTTGGTCTATTCGCCTCTTTACCTTACGAAACGTGGCACGAAGGCTCAACTAGCAAGTTAGACTTCTAAGAACACTAAATAGAGTAGAACGGTCCACATTGATGCTTTGGAATTGCTCAACTCTCTCCATAGAGGAGCTTTTCACGTTTTTGTGCAATTTGAGACATAACTTGGTCTATTCGCGTCTTTACCTTACGAAACGTGGCACGAAGGCTCAACTAGCAAGTTAGACTTTTAAGAGCACTAAATAGAGTACAACGGTCCACATTGATGCTTTGGAATTGCTCAACTCTCTCCATAGAGGAGCTTTTCACGTTTTTGTGCAATTTGAGACATAACTTGGTCTATTCGCGTCTTTACCTTACGAAACGTGGCACGAAGGCTCAACTAGCAAGTTAGACTTTTAAGAGCACTAAATAGAGTAGAACGGTCCACATTGATGCTTTGGAATTGCTAAACTCTCTCCATAGAGGAGCTTTTCACGTTTTTGTGCAATTTCGAGACATAACTTGGTCTATTCGCGTCTTTACCTTACGAAACGTGGCACGAAGGCTCAACTAGCAAGTTAGACTTCTAAGAACACTAAATAGAGTACAACGGTCCACATTGATGCTTTGGAATTGCTCAACTCTCTCCATAGAGGAGCTTTTCACGTTTTTGAGCAATTTGAGACATAACTTGGTCTATTCGCCTCTTTACCTTACGAAACGTGGCACGAAGGCTCAACTAGCAAGTTAGACTTTTAAGAGCACTAAATAGAGTTCAACGGTCCACATTGATGCTTTCGAATTGCTCAACTCTCTCCATGGAGGAGCTTTTCACGTTTTTGTGCAATTTGAGACATAACTTGGTCTATTCGTGTCTTTATCTTGCGAAACGTGGCACGAAGGCTCAACTAGCAAGTTAGACTTTCTAAGAGCACTAAATAGAGTACAACGGTCCACATTGATGCTTTGGAATTGCTCAACTCTCTCCATAGAGGAGCTTTTCACGTTTTTGTAGCAATTTGAGACATAACTTGGTCTATTCGCGTCTTTACCTTACGAAACGTGGCACGAAGGCTCAACTAGCAAGTTAGACTTTTAAGAGCACTCAATAGAGTACAACGGTCCACATTGATGCTTTGGAATTGCTCAACTCTCTCCATAGAGGAGCTTTTCACCTTTTTTGTGCAATTTAAGACATAACTTGGTCTATTCGCGTCTTTACCTTACGAAACGTGACACGAAGGCTCAGCTAGCAAGTTAGACTTTTAAGAGCACTAAATAGAGTACAACGGTCCACATTGATGCTTTGGAATTGCTAAACTCTCTCCATAGAGGAGCTTTTCACGTTTTTGTGCAATTTCGAGACATAACTTGGTCTATTCGCGTCTTTACCTTACGAAACGTGGCACGAAGGCTCAACTAGCAAGTTAGACTTCTAAGAACACTAAATAGAGTAGAACGGTCCACATTGATGCTTTGGAATTGCTCAACTCTCTCCATAGAGGAGCTTTTCACGTTTTTGAGCAATTTGAGACATAACTTGGACTATTCGCCTCTTTACCTTACGAAACGTGGCACGAAGGCTCAACTAGCAAGTTAGACTTTTAAGAGCACTAAATAGAGTACAACGGTCCACATTGATGCTTTGGAATTGCTCAACTCTCTCCATAGAGGAGCTTTTCACGTTTTTGTGCAATTTACGACATAACTTGGTCTATTCGCGTCTTTACCTTACGAAACGTGGCACGAAGGCTCAACTAGCAAGTTAGACTTTTAGGAGCACTAAATAGAGTACAACGGTCCACATTGATGCTTTGGAATTGCTAAACTCTCTCCATAGAGGAGCTTTTCACGTTTTTGTGCAATTTCAAACATAACTTGGTCTATTCGCGTCTTTACCTTACGAAACGTGGCACGAAGGCTCAACTAGCAAGTTAGACTTCTAAGAACACTAAATAGAGTACAACGGTCCACATTGATGCTTTGGAATTGCTCAACTCTCTCCATAGACGGAGCTTTTCACTGTTTTTGAGCAATTTGAGACATAACTTGGTCTATTCGGCTCTTTACCTTACGAAACGTGGCACGAAGGCTCAACTAGCAAGTTAGACTTTTAAGAAGCACTAAATAGAGTAGAACGGTCCACATTGATGCTTTGGAATTGCTCAACTCTCTCCATAGAGGAGCTTTTCACGTTTTTGAGCAATTTGAGACATAACTTGGTCTATTCGCCTCTTTACCTTACGAAACGTGGCACGAAGGCTCAACTAGCAAGTTAGACTTCTAAGAACACTAAATAGAGTACAACGGTCCACATTGATGCTTTGGAATTGCTCAACTCTCTCCATAGAGGAGCTTTTCACGTTTTTGAGCAATTTGAGACATAACTTGGTCTATTCGCCTCTTTACCTTACGAAACGTGGCACGAAGGCTCAACTAGCAAGTTAGACTTTTAAGAGCACTAAATAGAGTACAACGGTCCACATTGATGCTTTGGAATTGCTCAACTCTCTCCATAGAGGAGCTTTTCACGTTTTTGTGCAATTTCAGACATAACTTGGTCTATTCGCCGTCTTTACCTTACGAAACGTGGCACGAAGGCTCAACTAGCAAGTTAGACTTCTAAGAACACTAAATAGAGTACAACGGTCCACATTGATGCTTTGGAATTGCTCAACTCTCTCCATAGAGGAGCTTTTCACTGTTTTTGAGCCATTTGAGACATAACTTGGTCTATTCGCCTCTTTACCTTACGAAACGTGGCACGAAGGCTCAACTAGCAAGTTAGACTTTTAAGAGCACTAAATAGAGTAGCAACGGTCCACATTGATGCTTTGGAATTGCTCAACTCTCTCCATAGAGGAGCTTTTCACGTTTTTGTGCAATTTGAGACATAACTTGGTCTATTCGCGTCTTTACCTTACGAAACGTGGCACGAAGGCTCAACTAGCAAGTTAGACTTCTAAGAGCACTAAATAGAGTACAACGGTCCACATTGATGCTTTGGAATTGCTCAACTCTCTCCATAGAGGAGCTTTTCACGTTTTTGATGCAATTTGAGACATAACTTGGTCTATTCGCCGTCTTTACCTTACGAAACGTGGCACGAAGGCTCAACTAGCAAGTTAGACTTCTAAGAACACTAAATAGAGTAGAACGGTCCACATTGATGCTTTGGAATTGCTCAACTCTCTCCATAGAGGAGCTTTTCACGTTTTTGTGCAATTTGAGACATAACTTGGTCTATTCGCGTCTTTACCTTACGAAACGTGGCACGAAGGCTCAACTAGCAAGTTAGACTTCTAGAGACACTAAATAGAGTACAACGGTCCACATTGATGCTTTGGAATTGCTCAACTCTCTCCATAGAGGAGCTTTTCACGTTTTTGTGCAATTTGAGACATAACTTGGTCTATTCGCGTCTTTACCTTACGAAACGTGGCACGAAGGCTCAACTAGCAAGTTAGACTTTTAAGAGCACTAAATAGAGTACAACGGTCCACATTGATGCTTTGGAATTGCTCAACTCTCTCCATAGAGGAGCTTTTCACGTTTTTGTGCAATTTGAGACATAACTTGGTCTATTCGCGTCTTTACCTTACGAAACAGTGGCACGAAGGCTCAACTAGCAAGTTAGACTTCTAAGAACACTAAATAGAGTACAACGGTCCACATTGATGCTTTGGAATTGCTCAACTCTCTCCATAGAGGAGCTTTTCACGTTTTTTGAGCAATTTGAGACATAACTTGGTCTATTCGCCTCTTTACCTTACGAAACGTGGCACGAAGGCTCAACTAGCAAGTTAGACTTTTAAGAGCACTAAATAGAGTACAACGGTCCACATTGATGCTTTGGAATTGCTCAACTCTCTCCATAGAGGAGCTTTTCACGTTTTTGAGCAATTTGAGACATAACTTGGTCTATTCGCATCTTTACCTTACGAAACGTGGCACGAAGGCTCAACTAGCAAGTTAGACTTTTAAGAGCACTAAATAGAGTACAACGGTCCACATTGATGCTTTGGAATTGCTCAACTCTCTCCATAGAGGAGCTTTTCACGTTTTTGTGCAATTTCAAACATAACTTGGTCTATTCGCGTCTTTACCTTACGAAACGTGGCACGAAGGCTCAACTAGCAAGTTAGACTTTTAAGAAGCACTAAATAGAGTACAACGGTCCACATTGATGCTTTGGAATTGCTCAACTCTCTCCATAGAGGAGCTTTTCACGTTTTTGATGCAATTTGAGACATAACTTGGTCTATTCGCCGTCTTTACCTTACGAAACGTGGCACGAAGGCTCAACTAGCAAGTTAGACTTCTAAGAACACTAAATAGAGTACAACGGTCCACATTGATGCTTTGGAATTGCTCAAACTCTCTCCATAGACGAGCTTTTCCTTGTTTTTGAGCCATTTGAGACATAACTTGGTCTATTCGCCTCTTTACCTTACGAAACGTGGCACGAAGGCTCAACTAGCAAGTTAGACTTCTAAGAACACTAAATAGAGTACAACGGTCCACATTGATGCTTTGGAATTGCTCAACTCTCTCCATAGAGGAGCTTTTCACGTTTTTGTGCAATTTGAGACATAACTTGGTCTATTCGCGTCTTTACCTTACGAAACGTGGCACGAAGGCTCAACTAGCAAGTTAGACTTTTAGAAGCACTAAATAGAGTACAACGGTCCACATTGATGCTTTGGAATTGCTCAACTCTCTCCATAGAGGAGCTTTTCACGTTTTTGTGCAATTTGAGACATAACTTGGTCTATTCGCGTCTTTACCTACGAAACGTGGCACGAAGGCTCAACTAGCAAGTTAGACTTTTAAGAGCACTAAATAGAGTACAACGGTCCACATTGATGCTTTGGAATTGCTCAACTCTCTCCATAGAGGAGCTTTTTCACGTTTTTGTGCAATTGAGACATAACTTGGTCTATTCGCGTCTTTACCTTACGAAACGTGGCACGAAGGCTCAACTAGCAAGTTAGACTTCTAAGAACACTAAATAGAGTACAACGGTCCACATTGATGCTTTGGAATTGCTCAACTCTCTCCATAGAGGAGCTTTTCACGTTTTTGTAGCAATTTGAGACATAACTTGGTCTATTCGCCTCTTTACCTTACGAAACGTGGCACGAAGGCTCAACTAGCAAGTTAGACTTTTAAGAGCACTAAATAGAGTACAACGGTCCACATTGATGCTTTGGAATTGCTCAACTCTCTCCATAGAGGAGCTTTTTCACGTTTTTGAGCAATTTGAGACATAACTTGGTCTATTCGCGTCTTTACCTTACGAAACGTGGCACGAAGGCTCAACTAGCAAGTTAGACTTTTAAGAAGCACTAAATAGAGTACAACGGTCCACATTGATGCTTTGGAATTGCTCAACTCTCTCCATAGAGGAGCTTTTCCGTTTTTGTAGCAATTTGAGACATAAACTTGGTCTATTCGCCTCTTTACCTTACGAAACGTGGCACGAAGGCTCAACTAGCAAGTTAGACTTCTAAGAGCACTAAATAGAGTAGAACGGTCCACATTGATGCTTTGGAATTGCTCAACTCTCTCCATAGAGGAGCTTTTCACGTTTTTGAGCAATTTGAGACATAACTTGGTCTATTCGCGTCTTTACCTTACGAAACGTGGCACGAAGGCTCAACTAGCAAGTTAGACTTTTAAGAGCACTAAATAGAGTACAACGGTCCACATTGATGCTTTGGAATTGCTCAACTCTCTCCATAGAGGAGCTTTTCACTTGTTTTTGATGCAATTTGAGACATAACTTGGTCTATTCGCGCTCTTTACCTTACGAAACGTGGCACGAAGGCTCAACTAGCAAGTTAGACTTCTAAGAACACTAAATAGAGTAGAACGGTCCCACATTGATGCTTTGGAATTGCTCAACTCTCTCCATAGAGGAGCTTTTCACGTTTTTGTGCAATTTGAGACATAACTTGGTCTATTCGCGTCTTTACCTTACGAAACGTGGCACGAAGGCTCAACTAGCAAGTTAGACTTTTAAGAGCACTAAATAGAGTACAACGGTCCACATTGATGCTTTGGAATTGCTCAACTCTCTCCATAGAGGAGCTTTTCACGTTTTTGTAGCAATTTGAGACATAACTTGGTCTATTCGCGTCTTTACCTTACGAAACGTGGCACGAAGGCTCAACTAGCAAGTTAGACTTTTAAGAGCACTAAATAGAGTACAACGGTCCACATTGATGCTTTGGAATTGCTCAACTCTCTCCATAGAGGAGCTTTTCACGTTTTTGAGCAATTTGAGACATAACTTGGTCTATTCGCCTCTTTACCTTACGAAACGTGGCACGAAGGCTCAACTAGCAAGTTAGACTTTTAAGAGCACTAAATAGAGTACAACGGTCCACATTGATGCTTTGGAATTGCTCAACTCTCTCCATAGAGGAGCTTTTCACGTTTTTGTAGCAATTTGAGACATAACTTGGTCTATTCGCGCTCTTTACCTTACGAAACGTGGCACGAAGGCTCAACTAGCAAGTTAGACTTTTAAGAGCACTAAATAGAGTACAACGGTCCACATTGATGCTTTGGAATTGCTCAACTCTCTCCATAGAGGAGCTTTTCACGTTTTTGTGCAATTTGCAAACATAACTTGGTCTATTCGCGTCTTTACCTTACGAAACGTGGCACGAAGGCTCAACTAGCAAGTTAGACTTTTAAGAAGCACTAAATAGAGTACAACGGTCCACATTGATGCTTTGGAATTGCTCAACTCTCTCCATAGAGGAGCTTTTCACGTTTTTGTGCAATTTGAGACATAACTTGGTCTATTCGCGTCTTTACCTTACGAAACGTGGCACGAAGGCTCAACTAGCAAGTTAGACTTTTAAGAGCACTAAATAGAGTACAACGGTCCACATTGATGCTTTGGAATTGCTCAACTCTCTCCATAGAGGAGCTTTTCACGTTTTTGTGCAATTTGAGACATAACTTGGTCTATTCGCCGTCTTTACCTTACGAAACGTGGCACGAAGGGCTCAACTAGCAAGTTAGACTTCTAAGAGCACTAAATAGAGTACAACGGTCCACATTGATGCTTGGAATTGCTCAACTCTCTCCATAGAGGAGCTTTTCACGTTTTTTGTGCAATTTGAGACATAACTTGGTCTATTCGCGTCTTTACCTTACGAAACGTGGCACGAAGGCTCAACTAGCAAGTTAGACTTCTAAGAACACTAAATAGAGTAGAACGGTCCACATTGATGCTTTGGAATTGCTCAACTCTCTCCATAGAGGAGCTTTTCACGTTTTTGATGCAATTTGAGACATAACTTGGTCTATTCGCCTCTTTACCTTACGAAACGTGGCACGAAGGCTCAACTAGCAAGTTAGACTTTTAAGAGCACTAAATAGAGTACAACGGTCCACATTGATGCTTTGGAATTGCTCAACTCTCTCCATAGAGGAGCTTTTCACGTTTTTTGTGCAATTTGAGACATAACTTGGTCTATTCGCGTCTTTACCTTACGAAACGTGGCACGAAGGCTCAACTAGCAAGTTAGACTTCTAAGAACACTAAATAGAGTAGAACGGTCCACATTGATGCTTTGGAATTGCTCAACTCTCTCCATAGAGGAGCTTTTTCACGTTTTTGAGCAATTTGAGACATAACTTGGTCTATTCGCCTTCTTACCTACGAAACGTGGCACGAAGGCTCAACTAGCAAGTTAGACTTTAAGAGCACTAAATAGAGTACAACGGTCCACATTGATGCTTTGGAATTGCTCAACTCTCTCCGTAGAGGAGCTTTTCACGTTTTTGTGCAATTTTCAAACATAACTTGGTCTATTCGGCGTCTTTACCTTACGAAAAGTGGCACGAAGGCTCAACTAGCAAGTTAGACTTCTAAGAACACTAAATAGAGTAAACGGTCCACATTGATGCTTTGGAATTGCTCAACTCTCTCCATAGAGGGAGCTTTCACGTTTTGTGAGCATTTGAGACATAACTTGGTCTATTCGCCGTCTTTACCTTACGAAACGTGGCACGAAGGCTCAACTAGCAAGTTAGACTTTTAAGAGCACTAAATAGAGTACAAACGGTCCACATTGATGCTTTGGAATTGCTCAAACTCTCTCCATAGAGGAGCTTTTCACTGTTTTTTGAGCAATTTGAGACATAACTTGGTCTATTCGCCGTCTTTACCTTACGAAACGTGGCACGAAGGCTCAACTAGCAAGTTAGACTTTCTAAGAACACTAAATAGAGTAGAAACGGTCCCACATTGATGCTTTGGAATTGCTCAAACTCTCTCCATAGAGGAGCTTTTCACGTTTCTTGTGCAATTTGAGACATAACTTGGTCTATTCGCCGTCTTTACCTTACGAAACGTGGCACGAATAGGCTCAACTAGGCAAGTTAGACTTCTAGAGAGCACTAAAATAGAGTACAACGGTCCACATTGATGCTTTGGAATTGGCTCAACTCTCTCCATAGAGGAGCTTTTCACGTTTTTGAGCAATTTGAGACATAACTTGGGTACTATTCGCCGTCTTTACCTTACGAAACGTGGCACGAAGGGCTCAACTAGCAAGTTAGACTTCTAAGAAGCACTAAATAGATTAGAACGGTCCACATTGATGCTTTGGAATTGCTCCAACTCTCTCCATAGAGGAGCTTTTCACGTTTTTTGTGCAATTTGAGACATAACTTGGTCTATTCGCGTCTTTACCTTACGAAACATGGCACGAAGGCTCAACTAGCAAGTTAGACTTTTAGGAGCACTAAATAGAGTACAACTGGTCCACATTGATGCTTTGGAATTGCTCAACTCTCTCCATAGAGGAGCTTTTCAACGTTTTTGTGCAATTTCAAACATAACTTGGTCTATTCGCGTCTTTACCTTACGAAACGTGGCACGAAGGCTCAACTAGCAAGTTAGACTTCTAAGAACACTAAATAGAGTAGAACGGTCCACATTGATGCTTTGGAATTGCCTCAACTCTCTCCAATAGAGGAGCTTTTCACGTTTTTGAGCAATTTGAGACATAACTTGGTCTATTCGCCTCTTAACCTTACGAAACGTGGCACGAAGGCTCAACTAGCAAGTTAGACTTTTTAAGAGCACTAAATAGAGTAACAACGGTCCACATTGATGCTTTGGAATTGCTCAACTCTCTCCAGTAGAGGAGCTTTTCACGTTTTTGTGCAATTTCAAACATAACTTGGTCTATTCGCGTCTTTACCGTTACGAAACGTGGCACGAAGGGCCTCAACTAGCAAGTTAGACTTTTATGAGCACTAAATAGAGTACAACGGTCCACATTGATGCTTGGGAATTGCTCAACTCTCTCCATAGACGAGCTTTTCACTTGTTTTTGAGCCATTTGAGACATAACTTGGTCTATTCGCTCGTCTTTACCTTACGAAACGTGGCACGAAGGCCTCAACTAGCAAGTTAGACTTCTGAGAACACTAAAGTAGAGTAGAACGGCCCACATTGATGCTTTGGAATTGCTCAACTCTCTCCATAGAGGAGCTTTTCACGTTTTTGAGCCAATTTGAGACATAACATTGGTCTATTCGCCTCTTTACCTTACTGAAACGTGGCACGAAGGCTCAACTAGCAAGTTAGACTTTTAAAGCACTAAATAGAGTACAACGGTCCACATTGATGCATTTGGAATTGCTCAACTCTCTCCATAGAGGAGCTTTTCACGTTTTTGTGCAATTTGAGACATAACTTGGTCTATTCGCGTCTTTACCTTACGAAACAGTGGCACGAAGGCTCAACTAGCAAGTTAGACGTTTAAGAACACTAAATAGAGTACAATGGTCCACATTGATGCTTTGGAATTGCTCAACTCTCTCTCCATAGAGGAGCTTTTCACGTTTTTGAGCAATTTGAGACATAACTTGGTCTATTCGCCTCTTTACCTTACGAAACGTGGCACGAAGGCTCAAACTAGCAAGTTAGACTTTTAAGAGCCACTAAATAGAGTACAACGGTCCACATTGATGCTTTGGAATTTGCTCACTCTCTCCATAGAGGAGCTTTTCACGTTTTTGTGCAATTTGAGACATAACTTGGTCTATTCGCGTCTTTACCTTACGAAACGTGGACGAAGGCTCAACTAGCAAGTTAGACTTCTAAGAACACTAAATAGAGTAGAACGGTCCACATTGATGCTTTGGAATTGCTAAACTCTCTCCATAGAGGAGCTTTTCCACGTTTTGAGCAATGTGAGACATAACTTGGGTCTATTCGCCTCTTTACCTTACGAAACGTGGCACGAAGGCTCAACTAGCAAGTTACACTTTTAAGAGCACTATAATAGAGTACAACGGGTCCACATGATGCATTGGAATTGCTCAACTCTCTCCATAGAGGAGCTTTTCACGTTTATGTTTGCAATTTGAGAACATAACTTGGATCTCTTCGCGTCTTTACCGTTACGAATACGTGGCACGAAGGCTCAACTAGCAAGTTAGACTTCTAAGAAAACTAAAATAGAGTAGAACGGTCCACATTGATGCTTTGGAATTGCTCAAACTCTCTCCATAGAGGAGCTTTTCATGTTTTTGATGTAATTGAGACATAACTTGGTCTAATTCGCGATCTTTACCTTACGAAACGTGGCACGAAGGCTCAACTAGCAAGTAGACTTCAAAGAAAACTAAATATGAGTAGAACGGTCCACATTGATGCTTTGGAATTGCTCAACTCTCTCCATAGAGGAGCTTTTCACGTTTTTGTGCAATTTGAGACATAACTTGGTCTATTCACGTCTTTACCTTGCGAACAGTGCACGAAGGCTCAACTAGCAAGTTAGACTTCTAAGAACACTAAATAGAGTACAACGGTCCACATTGATGCTTTGGAATTGCTCAACTCTCTCCATAGACGAGCTTTTCTGTTTTGAGCATTCGAGACATAACTTGGTCTATTCGCCTCTTTACCTACGAAACGTGGCACAAAGGCTCAACTAGCAAGTTAGACTTTTAAGAGCACTAAATAGAGTACAAATGGTCCACATTGATGCTTTGGGAATTGCTCAACTCTCTCCATAGAGGAGCTTTTCACGTTGTTGAGCAATTTGAGACATAACTTGGTCTATTCGCCTCTTTACCCTTACGAAACGTGGCACGAAGGCTCAACTAGCAAGTTAGACTTTTAAGAGCACTAAATAGAGTACAACGGTCCACATTGATTGCTTTGGAATTGCCTCAACTCTCTCCATAGAGAGCTTTTCACTTTTTGTGCAATTTGAGAACATAACTTGGTCTATTCGCGTCTTTACCTACGAAACGTGGCACGAAGGCTCAACTAGCAGTTAGACTTCTAAAGAACACTAAATAGAGTAGAACGGTCCACATTGATGCTTTGGAATTGCTCAACTACTCTCTCCATAGAGGAGCTTTTCACGTTTTTGAGCAATTTGAGACATAACTTGGTCTATTCGCCTCTTTACCTTACGAAACGTGGCACGAAGGCTCAACTAGCAAGTTACACTTTTAAGAGCACTAAATGAGTACAACGGTCCACATTGATGCATTGGAATTGCTCAACTCTCTCCATAGAGGAGCTTTCACGTTTTTTTGCAATTTGAGACATAACTTGGTCTATTCGCGTCTTTACCTTACGAAACGGTGGCACGAAGGCTCAACTAGCAAGTTAGACTTCTAAGAAAAGTAATAGAGTAGAACGGTCCACATTGATGCTTGGAATTGCTCAACTCTCTCCATAGAGCGAGCTTTTCACGTTTTTGTGTAAATTTGAGACATAACTTGGTCTATTCGCGTCTTTACCTTACGAAACGTGGCACGAAGGCTCAACTAGCAAGTTAGACTTCTAAGAACACTAAATAGAGTAGAACGGTCCACATTGATGCTTTGGAATTGCTCAACTCTCTCCATAGAGGAGCTTTTCACGTTTTTGATGCAATTTGAGACATAAATTGGTCTATTCGCCGTCTTTACCTTAGCGAAAACGTGGCACGAAGGCTCAACTAGCAAGTTAGACTTCTAAGAGCACTAAATAGAGTACAACGGTCCACATTGATGCTTGGAATTGCTCAACTCTCTCCATAGACGAGCTTTTCACTTGTTCTTGATGCCATTCGAGACATAACTTGGTCTATTCGTCCGTCTTTACCTTACGAAACGTGGCACGAAGGCTCAACTAGCAAGTTAGACTTTTAAGAAGCACTAAATAGAGTACAACGGTCCACATTGATGCAGTTGGAATTGCTCAACTCTCTCCATAGAGGAGCTTTTCACGTTTTGAGCAATTTGGACATAACTTGGTCTATTCGCCGTCTTTACCTTACGAAACATGGCCACGAAGGCTCAACTAGCAAGTTAGACTTCTAAGAACACTAAATAGAGTAGAACGGTCCACATTGATGCTTTGGAATTGCTCAACTCTTCTCCATAGAGGAGCTTTTCACGTTTTTGTGCAATTTGAAGACATAACTTGGTCTATTCGCGTCTTTAACCTTACGAAACGTGCACGAAGGCTCAACTAGCAAGTTAGTACTTCTAAGGAACACTAAATAGAGTACAACGGTCCACATTGATGCTTTGGAATTGCTCAACTATCTCCATAGACGAGCTTTTCATGTTTTTGAGCATTGAGACATAACTTGGTCTATTCGCCTCTTTACCTTACGAAACGTGGCACGAAGGCTCAACTAGGCAAGTTAGACTTTTAAGAAGCACTAAATAGTTACAACGGTCCCACATTGATGCATTGGAATTGCTCAACTCTCTCCATAGAGGAGGCTTTTCACGTTTTTTGTGCAATTTGAGACATAACTTGGTCTATTCGCGTCTTTACCTTACGAAACGTGGCACGAAGGCTCAACTAGCAAGTTAGACATTCGAAGAACACTAAATAGAGTAGAACGGTCCACATTGGATGCTTGGAATTGCTCAACTCTCTCCATAGAGGAGCTTTCAGCGTTTTTTGTGCAATTTGAGACATAACTTGGTCTATTCTCGTCTTTACGTTACGAAACGTGGCACGAAGGCTCAACTAGCAAGTTAGACTTCTAAGAACACTAAATAGAGTACAACGGTCCACATTGATGCTTTGGAATTGCTCAACTCTCTCCATAGAGGAGCTTTTCACGTTTTTGTGCAATTTGAGACATAACTTGGTCTATTCGCGTCTTTACCTTACGAAACGTGGCACGAAGGCTCAACTAGCAAGTTATACTTCTAAGAACACTAAATAGAGTAACGGTCCACATTGATGCTTGGAATTGCTCAACTCTCTCCATAGAGGAGCTTTTCACGTTTTTGTGCAATTTGAGACATAACTTGGTCTATTCGCCTCTTTACCTTACGAAACGTGGCACGAAGGCTCAACTAGCAAGTTAGACTTTTAAGAGCACTAAATAGAGTACAGCGGTCCACATTGATGCTTTGGAATTGCTCAACTCTCTCCATAGAGGAGCTTTTCACGTTTTTGTGCAATTTGAGACATAACTTGGTCTATTCGCGTCTTTACCTTACGAAACGTGGCACGAAGGCTCAACTAGCAAGTTAGACTCTAAGACACTAAATAGAGTACAACGGTCCACATTGATGCTTTGGAATTGCTCAACTCTCTCCATAGAGGAGCTTTTCACGTTTTTGAGCAATTTGAGACATAACTTGGTCTATTCGCCTCTTTACCTTACGAAACGTGGCACGAAGGCTCAACTAGCAAGTTAGACTTTAAGAGCACTAAATAGAGTACAACGGTCCACATTGATGCTTTGGAATTGCTCAACTCTCTCCATAGAGAGCTTTTCACGTTTTGCAATTTGAGACATAACTTGGTCTATTCGCGTCTTTACCTTACGAAACGTGGCACGAAGGCTCAACTAGCAAGTTAGACTTTAAGAACACTAAATAGAGTACAACGGTCCACATTGATGCTTTGGAATTGCTCAACTCTCTCCATAGAGAGCTTTTCACTTTTTTGAGCATTTGAGACATAACTTGGTCTATTCGCCTCTTTACCTTACGAAACGTGGCACGAAGGCTCAACTAGCAAGTTAGACTTTTAAGACACTAAATAGAGTACAACGGTCCACATTGATGCTTTGGAATTGCTCAACTCTCTCCATAGAGGAGCTTTTCACGTTTTTGTGCAATTTGAGACATAACTTGGTCTATTCGCGTCTTTACCTTACGAAACGTGGCACGAAGGCTCAACTAGCAAGTTAGACTTCTAAGAACACTAAATAGAGTACAACGGTCCACATTGATGCTTTGGAATTGCTCAACTCTCTCCATAGAGGAGCTTTTCCGTTTTTGAGCAATTTGAGACATAACTTGGTCTATTCGCGTCTTTACCTTACGAAACGTGGCACGAAGGCTCAACTAGCAAGTTAGACTTCTAAGAACACTAAATAGAGTACAACGGTCCACATTGATGCTTTGGAATTGCTCAACTCTCTCCATAGAGGAGCTTTTCACGTTTTTGAGCAATTTGAGACATAACTTGGTCTATTCGCGTCTTTACCTTACGAAACGTGGCACGAAGGCTCAACTAGCAAGTTAGACTTTTAAGAGCACTAAATAGAGTACAACGGTCCACATTGATGCTTGGAATTGCTCAACTCTCTCCATAGAGGAGCTTTTCACGTTTTGAGCAATTTGAGACATAACTTGGTCTATTCGCCTCTTTACCTTACGAAACGTGGCACGAAGGCTCAACTAGCAAGTTAGACTTTTAAGAGCACTAAATAGAGTACAACGGTCCACATTGATGCTTTGGAATTGCTCAACTCTCTCCATAGAGGAGCTTTTCACGTTTTGAGCAATTTGAGACATAACTTGGTCTATTCGCGTCTTTACCTTACGAAACGTGGCACGAAGGCTCAACTAGCAAGTTAGACTTCTAAGAACACTAAATAGAGTAGAACGGTCCACATTGATGCTTTGGAATTGCTCAACTCTCTCCATGGAGGAGCTTTTCACGTTTTTGAGCAATTTGAGACATAACTTGGTCTATTCGCCTCTTTACCTTACGAAACGTAGCACGAAGGCTCAACTAGCAAGTTAGACTTCTAAGAACACTAAATAGAGTACAACGGTCCACATTGATGCTTTGGAATTGCTCAACTCTCTCCATAGAGGAGCTTTTCACGTTTTTGTGCAATTTGAGACATAACTTGGTCTATTCGCGTCTTTACCTTACGAAACGTGGCACGAAGGCTCAACTAGCAAGTTAGACTTCTAAGAACACTAAATAGAGTACAACGGTCCACATTGATGCTTTGGAATTGCTCAACTCTCTCCATAGAGGAGCTTTCTTGTTTTGAGCAATTTGAGACATAACTTGGTCTATTCGCCTCTTTACCTTACGAAACGTGGCACGAAGGCTCAACTAGCAAGTTAGACTTCTAAGAACACTAAATAGAGTACAACGGTCCACATTGATGCTTTGGAATTGCTCAACTCTCTCCATAGAGGAGCATTTCACGTTTTTGTGCAATTTGAGACATAACTTGGTCTATTCGCGTCTTTACCTTACGAAACGTGGCACGAAGGCTCAACTAGCAAGTTAGACTTTAAGAACACTAAATAGAGTACAACGGTCCACATTGATGCTTTGGAATTGCTCAACTCTCTCCATAGAGGAGCTTTCACGTTTTTGAGCAATTTGAGACATAACTTGGTCTATTCGCCTCTTTACCTTACGAAACGTGGCACGAAGGCTCAACTAGCAAGTTAGACTTTAAGAGCACTAAATAGAGTACAACGGTCCACATTGATGCTTTGGAATTGCTCAACTCTCTCCATAGAGCTTTTCACGTTTTTGAGCAATTTGAGACATAACTTGGTCTATTCGCCTCTTTACCTTACGAAACGTGGCACGAAGGCTCAACTAGCAAGTTAGACTTTAAGAACACTAAATAGAGTACAACGGTCCACATTGATGCTTGGAATTGCTCAACTCTC
This sequence comes from Tripterygium wilfordii, assembly GCF_013401445.1. Lineage (NCBI taxonomy): Eukaryota > Viridiplantae > Streptophyta > Magnoliopsida > Celastrales > Celastraceae > Tripterygium > Tripterygium wilfordii. Next base: position 308 of record NW_024056344.1, on the reverse strand, counting down.
TCCATAGAGGAGCTTTTCACGTTCTTGAGCAATTTGAGACATAACTTGGTCTATTCGCCTCTTTACCTTACGAAACGTGGCACGAAGGCTCAACTAGCAAGTTAGACTTCTAAGAACACTAAATAGAGTACAACGGTCCACATTGATGCTTTGGAATTGCTCAACTCTCTCCATAGAGAGCTTTTCCACGTTTTTGTGCAATTTGAGACATAACTTGGTCTATTCGCGCTCTTACCTTACGAAACGTGGCACGAAGGCTCAACTAGCAAGTTAGACTTCTAAGAACACTAAATAGAGTACAACGGTCC
>NW_024056343.1:0-71726 GCF_013401445.1 Tripterygium wilfordii | reverse complement strand
GAGTATAACGGTCCAATTTGATGCCTTAGGAATGCTCAATTCTATGCATAGACAAGTTTTTCCGTTTCGTGCAATTTTGAACTTAACTTGGTCTATTGGCTTCTTTACCTAACGAAACGTTGTCCAAAAGCTAAACTAGCAAGTTAAGACTTCTAAGAACACTAAATAGAGTATAACGGTCCAATTTGATGCCTTAGGAATGCTCAATTCTATGCATAGACAAGTTTTTCACCATTTCGTGCAATTTTGAACTTAACTTGGTCTATTGGCTTCTTTACCTAACGAAACGTTGTCCAAAAGCTAAACTAGCAAGTTAAGACTTCTAAGAACACTAAATAGAGTATAACGGTCCAATTTGATGCCTTAGGAATGCTCAATTCTATGCATAGACAAGTTTTTCCGTTTCGTGCAATTTTGAACTTAACTTGGTCTATTGCTTCTTTACCTAACGAAACGTTGTCCAAAAGCTAAACTAGCAAGTTAAGACTTCTAAGAACACTAAATAGAGTATAACGGTCCAATTTGATGCCTTAGGAATGCTCAATTCTATGCATAGACAAGTTTTTCGCGTTTCATACAATTTTGAACTTAACTTGGTCTATTGGCTTCTTTACCTAACGAAACGTTGTCCAAAAGCTAAACTAGCAGGTTAAGACTTCTAAGAACACTAAATAGAGTATAACGGTCCAATTTGATGCCTTAGGAATGCTCAATTCTGTTCATAGACAAGTTTTTCACGTTTCGTGCAATTTTGAACTTAACTTGGTCTATTTGCTTCTTTACTTAACGAAACGTTGTCCAAAAGCTAAACTAGCAAGTTAAGACTTCTAAGAACACTAAATAGAGTATAACGGTCCAATTTGATGCCTTAGGAATGCTCAATTCTATGCGTTGACAAGTTTTTCTCGTTCCGTGCAATTTTGAACTTAACTTGGTCTATCGGCTTCTTTACCTAACAAAACGATGTCCAAAAGCGAAACTAGCAAGTTAAGACTTCTAAGAACACTAAATAGAGTATAACCGTCCAATTTGATGCCTTAGGAATGCTCAATTCTGTGCATAGGACAAGTTTTTCACGTTTCGTGCAATTTTGAACTTAACTTGGTCTATTGGCTTCTTTACCTAACGAAAACGTTGTCCAAAAGCTAAACTAGCAGGTTAAGACTTCTAAGAACACTAAATAGAGTATAACGGTCCAATTTGATGCCTTAGGAATGCTCAATTCTGCTCATAGATAAGTTTTTCACGTTTCGTGCAATTTTGAACTTAACTTGGTCTATTTGCTTATTTACTTAACGAAACGTTGTCCAAAAGCTAAACTAGCAAGTTAAGACTTCTAAGAACACTAAATAGAGTATACGGTCCAATTTGATGCCTTAGGAATGCTCAATTCTATGCATAGACAAGTTTTTCACCTTTCGTGTAATTTTGAACTTACTTGGTCTATTGGCTTCTTTACCTAACGAAACGTTGTCCAAAAGCTAAGCTAGCAGTTAAGACTTCTAAGAACACTAAATAGAGTATAACGGTCCAATTTGATGCCTTAGGAATGCTCAATTCTATGCATAGGACAAGTTTTTCGCGTTTCGTACAGTTTTGAACTTAACTTGGTCTATTGGTTTCTTTACCTAACGAAACGTTGTCCAAAAGCTAAACTAGAACGTTAAGACTTGTAAGAACACTAAATAGAGTATAACGGTCCAATTTGATGACTTAGGAATGCTCAATTCTATGCATAGACAAGTTTTTTCACCTTTCATGCAATTTTGAACTTAAACTTGGTCTATTGGCTTCTTTTACCTAACGAAACGTTGTCCAAAAGCTAAACTAGCAAGTTAAGACTTTGAAGAACACTAAATAGAGTATAACGGTCCAATTTGATGACTTAGGAATGCTCAATTCTATGCATAGACAAGTTTTCGCGGTTTCGTGCAATTTTGAACTTAACTTGGTCTATTGGCTTCTTTACATAGTGAAACGTTGTCCAAAAGCTAAACTAGCAAGTTAAGACTTCTAAGAACACTAAATAGAGTATAACGGTCCAATTTGATGCCTTAGGAATGCTCAATTCTATGCGTTGACAAGTTTTTCTCGTTCCGTGCAATTTTGAACTTAACTTGGTCTATCGGCTTCTTTACCTAACAAACGATGTCCAAAGCGAAACTAGCAAGTTAAGACTGCTAAGAACACTAAATAGAGTATAACCGTCCAATTTGATGCCTTAGGAATGCTCAATTCTGTGCATAGACAAGTTTTTCACGTTTCGTGCAATTTTGAAACTTAACTTGGTCTATCGGCTTCTTTACCTAACAAAACGATGTCCAAAAGCGAAACTAGCAAGTTAAGACTTCTAAGAACACTAAATAGAGTATAACCGTCCAATTTGATGCTTTAGGAATGCTCAATTCTGTTCATAGACAAGTTTTTCCACGTTTCGTGCAATTTTGAACTTAACTTGGTCTATTTGCTTCTTTACTTAACGAAACGTTGTCCAAAAGCTAAACTAGCAAGTTAAGACTTCTAAGAACACTAAATAGAGTATAACGGTCCAATTTGATGCCTTAGGAACGCTCAATTCTATGCATAGACAAGTTTTTCACCTTTCGTGTAATTTTGAACTTAACTTGGTCTATTGGCTTCTTTACCTAACGAAACGTTGTCCAAAAGCTAAGCTAGCAAGTTAAGACTTCTAAGAACACTAAATAGATTATAATGGTCCAATTTGATGCCTTAGAAATGCTCAATTCTATGCATAGACAAGTTTTTCTCGTTTCGTGCAATTTTGAACTTAACTTGGTCTATTGGCTTCTTTACCTAACGAAACGTTGTCCAAAAGCTAAACTAGCAAGTTAAGACTTGTAAGAACACTAAATAGAGTATAACGGTCCAATTTGATGACTTAGGAATGCTCAATTCTATGCATAGACAAGTTTTTCGCGTTTCATACAATTTTGAACTTAACTTGGTCTATTGGCTTCTTTACCTAACGAAACGTTGTCCAAAAGCTAAACTAGCATTTTAAGACTTCTAAGAACACTAAATAGAGTATAACGGTCCAATTTGATGCCTTAGGAATGCTCAATTCTATGCATAGACAAGTTTTTCTCGTTTCGTGCAATTTTGAACTTAACTTGGTCTATTGGCTTATTTACCTAACGAAACGTTGTCCAAAAGCTAAACTAGCAAGTTAAGACTTCTAAGAACACTAAATAGAGTATAACGGTCCAATTTGATGACTTAGGAATGCTCAATTCTATGCATAGACAAGTTTTTCGCGTTTCATACAATTTTGAACTTAACTTGGTCTATTGGCTCCTTTACCTAACGAAACGTTGTCCAAAAGCTAAACTAGCAGGTTAAGACTTCTAAGAACACTAAATAGAGTATAACGGTCCAATTTGATGCCTTAGGAATGCTCAATTCTGTCATAGACAAGTTTTTCACGTTTCGTGCAATTTTGAACTTAACTTGGTCTATTTGCTTCTTACTTAACGAAACGTTGTCCAAAAGCTAAACTAGCAAGTTAAGACTTCTAAGAACACTAAATAGAGTATAACGGTCCAATTTGATGCCTTAGGAATGCTCAATTCTATGCGTTGACAAGTTTTTCTCGTTCCGTACAATTTTGAACTTAACTTGGTCTATCGGCTTCTTTACCTAACAAAACGATGTCCAAAAGCGAAACTAGCAAGTTAAGACTTCTAAGAACACTAAATAGAGTATAACCGTCCAATTTGATGCCTTAGGAATGCTCAATTCTGTGCATAGACAAGTTTTTCACGTTTCGTGCAATTTTGAACTTAACTTGGTCTATTGGCTTCTTTACCTAACGAAACGTTGTCCAAAAGCTAAACTAGCAGGTTAAGACTTCTAAGAACACTAAATAGAGTATAACGGTCCAATTTGATGCCTTAGGAATGCTCAATTCTGCTCATAGATAAGTTTTTCACGTTTCGTGCAATTTTGAACTTAACTTGGTCTATTTGCTTATTTACTTAACGAAACGTTGTCCAAAAGCTAAACTAGCAAGTTAAGACTTCTAAGAACACTAAATAGAGTATAACGGTCCAATTTGATGCCTTAGGAATGCTCAATTCTATGCATAGACAAGTTTTTTCCACCTTTCGTGTAATTTTGAACTTAACTTGGTCTATTGGCTTCTTTACCTAACGAAACGTTGTCCAAAAGCTAAGCTAGCAAGTTAAGACTTCTAAGAACACTAAATAGAGTATAACGGTCCAATTTGATGCCTTAGGAATGCTCAATTCTATGCATAGACAAGTTTTTCGCGTTTCGTACAGTTTTGAACTTAACTTGGTCTATTGGTTTCTTTACCTAACGAACGTTGTCCAAAAGCTAAACTAGAACGTTAAGACTTGTAAGAACACTAAATAGAGTATAACGGTCCAATTTGATGACTTAGGAATGCTCAATTCTATGCATAGACAAGTTTTTCACCTTTCATGCAATTTTGAACTTAACTTGGTCTATTGGCTTCTTTACCTAACGAAACGTTGTCCAAAAGCTAAACTAGCAAGTTAAGACTTTGAAGAACACTAAATAGAGTATAACGGTCCAATTTGATGACTTAGGAATGCTCAATTCTATGCATAGACAAGTTTTTCGCGTTTCGTGCAATTTTGAACTTAACTTGGTCTATTGGCTTCTTTACCCAGTGAAACGTTGTCCAAAAGCTAAACTAGCAAGTTAAGACTTCTAAGAACACTAAATAGAGTATAACGGTCCAATTTGATGCCTTAGGAATGCTCAATTCTATGCGTTGACAAGTTTTTCTCGTTCCGTGCAATTTTGAACTTAACTTGGTCTATCGGCTTCTTTACCTAACAAAACGATGTCCAAAAGCGAAACTAGCAAGTTAAGACTTCTAAGAACACTAAATAGAGTATAACGGTCCAATTTGATGCCTTAGGAATGCTCAATTCTGTGCATAGACAAGTTTTTCACGTTTCGTGCAATTTTGAACTTAACTTGGTCTATCGGCTTCTTTACCTAACAAAACGATGTCCAAAAGCGAAACTAGCAAGTTAAGACTTCTAAGAACACTAAATAGAGTATAACCGGTCCAATTTGATGCTTTAGGAATGCTCAATTCTGTTCATAGACAAGTTTTTCACGTTTCGTGCAATTTTGAACTTAACTTGGTCTATTTGCTTCTTTACTTAACGAAACGTTGTCCAAAAGCTAAACTAGCAAGTTAAGACTTCTAAGAACACTAAATAGAGTATAACGGTCCAATTTGATGCCTTAGGAATGCTCAATTCTATGCATAGACAAGTTTTTCACCTTTCGTGTAATTTTGAACTTAACTTGGTCTATTGGCTTCTTTACCTAACGAAACGTTGTCCAAAAGCTAAGCTAGCAAGTTAAGACTTCTAAGAACACTAAATAGATTATAATGGTCCAATTTGATGCCTTAGGAAATGCTCAATTCTATGCATAGACAAGTTTTTCTCGTTTCGTGCAATTTTGAACTTAACTTGGTCTATTGGCTTCTTTACCTAACGAAACGTTGTCCAAAAGCTAAACTAGCAAGTTAAGACTTGCTAAGAACACTAAATAGAGTATAACGGTCCAATTTGATGACTTAGGAATGCTCAATTCTATGCATAGACAAGTTTTTCGCGTTTCATAGCAATTTTGAACTTAACTTGGTCTATTGGCTTCTTTACCTAACGAAACGTTGTCCAAAAGCTAAACTAGCATTTAAGACTTCTAAGAACACTAAATAGAGTATAACGGTCCAATTTGATGCCTTAGGAATGCTCAATTCTATGCATAGACAAGTTTTTCTCGTTTCATCGTGCAATTTTGAACTTAACTTGGTCTATTGGCTTATTTACCTAACGAAACGTTGTCCAAAAGCTAAACTAGCAAGTTAAGACTTCTAAGAACACTAAATAGAGTATAACGGTCCAATTTGATGACTTAGGAATGCTCAATTCTATGCATAGACAAGTTTTTCGCGTTTCATACAATTTTGAACTTAACTTGGTCTATTGGCTCCTTTACCTAACGAAACGTTGTCCAAAAGCTAAACTAGCAGGTTAAGACTTCTAAGAACACTAAATAGAGTATAACGGTCCAATTTGATGCCTTAGGAATGCTCAATTCTGTTCATAGACAAGTTTTTCACGTTTCGTGCAATTTTGAACTTAACTTGGTCTATTTGCTTCTTTACTTAACGAAACGTTGTCCAAAAGCTAAACTAGCAAGTTAAGACTTCTAAGAACACTAAATAGAGTATAACGGTCCAATTTGATGCCTTAGGAATGCTCAATTCTATGCGTTGACAAGTTTTTCTCGTTCCGTACAATTTTGAACTTAACTTGGTCTATCGGCTTCTTTACCTAACAAAACGATGTCCAAAAGCGAAACTAGCAAGTTAAGACTTCTAAGAACACTAAATAGAGTATAACCGTCCAATTTGATGCCTTAGGAATGCTCAATTCTGTGCATAGACAAGTTTTTCACGTTTCGTGCAATTTTGAACTTAACTTGGTCTATTGGCTTCTTTACCTAACGAAACGTTGTCCAAAAGCTAAACTAGCAGGTTAAGACTTCTAAGAACACTAAATAGAGTATAACGGTCCAATTTGATGCCTTAGGAATGCTCAATTCTGTTCATAGATAAGTTTTTCACGTTTCGTGCAATTTTGAACTTAACTTGGTCTATTTGCTTATTTACTTAACGAAACGTTGTCCAAAAGCTAAACTAGCAAGTTAAGACTTCTAAGAACACTAAATAGAGTATAACGGTCCAATTTGATGCCTTAGGAATGCTCAATTCTATGCATAGACAAGTTTTTCACCTTTCGTGTAATTTTGAACTTAACTTGGTCTATTGGCTTCTTTACCTAACGAAACGTTGTCCAAAAGCTAAGCTAGCAAGTTAAGACTTCTAAGAACACTAAATAGAGTATAACGGTCCAATTTGATGCCTTAGGAATGCTCAATTCTATGCATAGACAAGTTTTTCGCGTTTCGTACAGTTTTGAACTTAACTTGGTCTATTGGCTTCTTTACCTAACGAAACGTTGTCCAAAAGCTAAACTAGAACGTTAAGACTTGTAAGAACACTAAATAGAGTATAACGGTCCAATTTGATGACTTAGGAATGCTCAATTCTATGCATAGACAAGTTTTTCACCTTTCATGCAATTTTGAACTTAACTTGGTCTATTGGCTTCTTTACCTAACGAAACGTTGTCCAAAAGCTAAACTAGCAAGTTAAGACTTTGAAGAACACTAAATAGAGTATAACGGTCCAATTTGATGACTTAGGAATGCTCAATTCTATGCATAGACAAGTTTTTCGCGTTTCGTGCAATTTTGAACTTAACTTGGTCTATTGGCTTCTTTACATAGTGAAACGTTGTCCAAAAGCTAAACTAGCAAGTTAAGACTTCTAAGAACACTAAATAGAGTATAACGGTCCAATTTGATGCCTTAGGAATGCTCAATTCTATGCGTTGACAAGTTTTTCTCGTTCCGTGCAATTTTGAACTTAACTTGGTCTATCGGCTTCTTTACCTAACAAAACGATGTCCAAAAGCGAAACTAGCAAGTTAAGACTTCTAAGAACACTAAATAGAGTATAACCGTCCAATTTGATGCCTTAGGAATGCTCAATTCTGTGCATAGACAAGTTTTTCACGTTTCGTGCAATTTTGAACTTAACTTGGTCTATCGGCTTCTTTACCTAACAAAACGATGTCCAAAAGCGAAACTAGCAAGTTAAGACTTCTAAGAACACTAAATAGAGTATAACCGTCCAATTTGATGCCTTAGGAATGCTCAATTCTGTTCATAGACAAGTTTTTCACGTTTCGTGCAATTTTGAACTTAACTTGGTCTATTTGCTTCTTTACTTAACGAAACGTTGTCCAAAAGCTAAACTAGCAAGTTAAGACTTCTAAGAACACTAAATAGAGTATAACGGTCCAATTTGATGCCTTAGGAACGCTCAATTCTATGCATAGACAAGTTTTTCACCTTTCGTGTAATTTTGAACTTAACTTGGTCTATTGGCTTCTTTACCTAACGAAACGTTGTCCAAAAGCTAAGCTAGCAAGTTAAGACTTCTAAGAACACTAAATAGATTATAATGGTCCAATTTGATGCCTTAGGAATGCTCAATTCTATGCATAGACAAGTTTTTCGCGTTCCGTACAATTTTGAACTTAACTTGGTCTATTGGCTTCTTTACCTAACGAAACGTTGTCCAAAAGCTAAACTAGAAAGTTAAGACTTCTAAGAACACTAAATAGAGTATAACGGTCCAATTTGATGCCTTAGGAATGCTCAATTCTATGCATAGACAAGTTTTTCACCTTTCATGCAATTTTGAACTTAACTTGGTCTATTGGCTTCTTTACCTAACGAAACGTTGTCCAAAAGCTAAACTAGCAAGTTAAGACTTTGAAGAACACTAAATAGAGTATAACGGTCCAATTTGATGACTTAGGAATGCTCAATTCTATGGATAGACAAGTTTTTCGCGTTTCGTGCAATTTTGAACTTAACTTGGTCTATTGGCTTCTTTACCCAGTGAAACGTTGTCCAAAAGCTAAACTAGCAAGTTAAGACTTCTAAGAACACTAAATAGAGTATAACGGTCCAATTTGATGCCTTAGGAATGCTCAATTCTATGCGTTGAAAAGTTTTTCTCGTTCCGTGCAATTTTGAACTTAACTTGGTCTATCGGCTTCTTTACCTAACAAAACGATGTCCAAAAGCGAAACTAGCAAGTTAAGACTTCTAAGAACACTAAATAGAGTATAACCGTCCAATTTGATGCCTTAGGAATGCTCAATTCTGTGCATAGACAAGTTTTTCACGTTTCGTGCAATTTTGAACTTAACTTGGTCTATTGGCTTCTTTACCTAACGAAACGTTGTCCAAAAGCTAAACTAGCAGGTTAAGACTTCTAAGAACACTAAATAGAATATAACGGTCCAATTTGATGCCTTAGGAATGCTCAATTCTGTTCATAGACAAGTTTTTCACGTTTCGTGCAATTTTGAACTTAACTTGGTCTATTTGCTTCTTTACTTAACGAAACGTTGTCCAAAAGCTAAACTAGCAAGTTATGACTTCTAAGAACACTAAATAGAGTATAACGGTCCAATTTGATGCCTTAGGAATGCTCAATTCTATGCATAGACAAGTTTTTCACCTTTCGTGTAATTTTGAACTTAACTTGGTCTATTGGCTTCTTTACCTAACGAAACGTTGTCCAAAAGCTAAGCTAGCAAGTTAAGACTTCTAAGAACACTAAATAGAGTATAATGGTCCAATTTGATGCCTTAGGAATGCTCAATTCTATGCATAGACAAGTTTTTCGCGTTTCGTACAATTTTGAACTTAACTTGGTCTATTGGCTTCTTTACCTAACGAAACGTTGTCCAAAAGCTAAACTAGAAAGTTAAGACTTCTAAGAACACTAAATAGAGTATAACGGTCCAATTTGATGCCTTAGGAATGCTCAATTCTATGCATAGACAAGTTTTTCACCTTTCATGCAATTTTGAACTTAACTTGGTCTATTGGCTTCTTTACCTAACGAAACGTTGTCCAAAAGCTAAACTAGCAAGTTAAGACTTTGAAGAACACTAAATAGAGTATAACGGTCCAATTTGATGACTTAGGAATGCTCAATTCTATGCATAGACAAGTTTTTCGCGTTTCGTGCAATTTTGAACTTAACTTGGTCTATTGGCTTCTTTACCCAGTGAAACGTTGTCCAAAATCTAAACTAGCAAGTTAAGACTTCTAAGAACACTAAATAGATCATAACGGTCCAATTTGATGCCTTAGGAATGCTCAATTCTATGCGTTGAAAAGTTTTTCTCGTTCCGTGCAATTTTGAACTTAACTTGGTCTATCGGCTTCTTTACCAAACAAAACGATGTCCAAAAGCGAAACTAGCAAGTTAAGACTTCTAAGAACACTAAATAGAGTATAACCGTCCAATTTGATGCCTTAGGAATGCTCAATTCTGTGCATAGACAAGTTTTTCACGTTTCGTGCAATTTTGAACTTAACTTGGTCTATTGGCTTCTTTACCTAACGAAACGTTGTCCAAAAGCTAAACTAGCAGGTTAAGACTTCTAAGAACACTAAATAGAATATAACGGTCCAATTTGATGCCTTAGGAATGCTCAATTCTGTTCATAGACAAGTTTTTCACGTTTCGTGCAATTTTGAACTTAACTTGGTCTATTTGCTTCTTTACTTAACGAAACGTTGTCCAAAAGCTAAACTAGCAAGTTAAGACTTCTAAGAACACTAAATAGAGTATAACGGTCCAATTTGATGCCTTAGGAATGCTCAATTCTATGCGTTGACAAGTTTTTCTCGTTCCGTACAATTTTGAACTTAACTTGGTCTATCGGCTTCTTTACCTAACAAAACGATGTCCAAAAGCGAAACTAGAAAGTTAAGACTTCTAAGAACACTAAATAGAGTATAATGGTCCAATTTGATGCCTTAGGAATGCTCAATTCTATGCATAGACAAGTTTTTCGCGTTTCGTACAATTTTGAACTTAACTTGGTCTATTGGCTTCCTTACCTAACGAAACGTTGTCCAAAAGCTAAACTAGAAAGTTAAGACTTCTAAGAACACTAAATAGAGTATAACGGTCCAATTTGATGCCTTAGGAATGCTCAATTCTATGCATAGACAAGTTTTTCACGTTTCGTGGAATTTTGAACTTAACTTGGTCTATTGGCTTCTTTACCTAACGAAACGTTGTCCAAAAGCTAAGCTAGCAAGTTAAGACTTCTAAGAACACTAAATAGAGTATAATGGTCCAATTTGATGCCTTAGGAATGCTCAATTCTATGCATAGACAAGTTTTTCGCGTTTCGTACAATTTTGAACTTAACTTGGTCTATTGGCTTCTTTACCTAACGAAACGTTGTCCAAAAGCTAAACTAGAAAGTTAAGACTTCTAAGAACACTAAATAGAGTATAACGGTCCAATTTGATGCCTTAGGAATGCTCAATTCTATGCATAGACAAGTTTGTCTCGTTTCGTGCAATTTTGAACTTAACCTGGTATATTGGCTTCTTTACCTAACGAAACGTTGTCCAAAAGCTAAAATAGCAGGTTAAGACTTGTAAGAACACTAAATAGAGTATAACGGTCCAAATTGATGACTTAGGAATGCTCAATTCTATGCATAGACAAGTTTTTCTCGTTTCGTGCAATTTTGAACTTAACTTGGTCTATTGGCTTCTATACCTAACGAAACGTTGTCCAAAAGCTAAACTAGCAAGTTAAGACTTGTAAAAACACTAAATAAAGTATAACGGTCCAATTTGATGACTTAGGAATGCTCAATTCTATACATAGACATGTTTTTCGCGTTTCGTGCAATTTTGAACTTAACTTGGTCTATTAGCTTCTTTACCTAACAAAACGTTGTCCAAAAGCTAAACTAGCAAGTTAAGACTTCCAAGAACACTAAATAGAGTATAACGGTCCAATTTGATGCCTTAGAAATGCTCAATTCTATGCATAGACAAGTTTTTCTCGTTTCGTGCAATTTTGAACTTAACTTGGTCTATTGGCTTCTTTACCTAATGAAACGTTGTCCAAAAGCTAAACTAGCAGGTTAAGACTTCTAAGAACACTAAATAGAGTATAACGGTCCAATTTGATGGCTTAGGAATGCTCAATTCTATGCATAGACAAGTTTTTCACTCTTCATGCAATTTTGAACTTAACTTGGTCTATTGGGTTCTTTACCTAACGAAACGTTGTCCAAAAGCTAAACTAGCAAGTTAAGACTTGTAAGAACACTAAATAGAGTATAACGGTCCAATTTGATGACTTAGGAATGCTCAATTCTATGCATAGACAAGTTTTTTCGCGTTTCATACAATTTTGAACTTAACTTGGTCTATTGGCTTCTTTACCTAACGAAACGTTGTCCAAAAGCTAAACTAGCATGTTAAGACTTCTAAGAACACTAAATAGAGTATAACGGTCCAATTTGATGCCTTAGGAATGCTCAATTCTATGCATAGACAAGTTTTTCTCGTTTCGTGCAATTTTGAACTTAACTTGGTCTATTGGCTTATTTACCTAACGAAACGTTGTCCAAAAGCTAAACTAGCAAGTTAAGACTTCTAAGAACACTAAATAGAGTATAATGGTCCAATTTGATGCCTTAGGAATGCTCAATTCTATGCATAGACAAGTTTTTCGCGTTTCGTACAATTTTGAACTTAACTTGGTCTATTGGCTTCTTTACCTAACGAAACGTTGTCCAAAAGCTAAACTAGAAAGTTAAGACTTCTAAGAACACTAAATAGAGTATAACGGTCTAATTTGATGCCTTAGGAATGCTCAATTCTATGCATAGACAAGTTTTTCTCGTTTCGTGCAATTTTGAACTTAACTTGGTATATTGGCTTCTTTACCTAACGAAACGCTGTCCAAAAGCTAAACTAGCAAGTTAAGACTTGTAAGAACACTAAATAGAGTATAACGGTCCAATTTGATGACTTAGGAATGCTCAATTCTATGCATAGACAAGTTTTTCTCGTTTCGTGCAATTTTGAACTTAACTTGGTCTATTGGCTTCTATACCTAACGAAACGTTGTCCAAAAGCTAAACTAGCAAGTTAAGACTTGTAAGAACACTAAATAAAGTATAACGGTCCAATTTGATGACTTAGGAATGCTCAATTCTATGCATAGACATGTTTTTCGCGTTTCGTACAATTTTGAACTTAACTTGGTCTACTGGCTTCTTTACCTAACGAAACGTTGTCCAAAAGCTAAACTAGAAAGTTAAGACTTCTAAGAACACTAAATAGAGTATAACGGTCCAATTTGATGACTTAGGAATGCTCAATTCTATGCATAGACAAGTTTTTCGCGTTTCGTGGAATTTTGAACTTAACTTGGTCTATTGGCTTCTTTACCCAGTGAAACGTTGTCCAAAAGCTAAACTAGCAAGTTAAGACTTCTAAGAACACTAAATAGAGTATAACGGTCCAATTTGATGTCTTAGGAATGCTCAATTCTATGCGTTGACAAGTTTTTCTCGTTCCGTGCAATTTTGAACTTAACCTGGTCTATCGGCTTCTTTACCTAACAAAACGATGTCCAAAGGCGAAACTAGCAAGTTAAGACTTCTAAGAACACTAAATAGAGTATAACCGTCCAATTTGATGCCTTAGGAATGCTCAATTCTATGCATAGACAAGTTTTTCGCGTTTCGTACAATTTTGAACTTAACTTGGTCTATTGGCTTCTTTACCTAACGAAACGTTGTCCAAAAGCTAAACTAGAAAGTTAAGACTTCTAAGAACACTAAATAGAGTATAACGGTCCAATTTTATGCCTTAGGAATGCTCAATTCTATGCATAGACAAGTTTTTCACCTTTCGTGTAATTTTGAACTTAACTTGGTCTATTGGCTTCTTTACCTAACGAAACGTTGTCCAAAAGCTAAGCTAGCAAGTTAAGACTTCTAAGAACACTAAATAGAGTATAACGGTCCAATTTGATGCCTTAGGAATGCTCAATTCTATGCATAGACAAGTTTTTCGCGTTTCGTACAATTTTGAACTTAAGTTGGTCTATTGGCTTCTTTACCTAACGAAACGTTGTCCAAAAGCTAAACTAGAAAGTTAGGACTTCTAAGAACACTAAATAGAGTATAACGGTCCAATTTGATGCCTTAGGAATGCTCAATTCTATGCATAGACAAGTTTTTCTCGTTTCGTGCAATTTTGAACTTAACTTGGTATATTGGCTTCTTTACCTAACGAAACGTTGTCCAAAAGCTAAACTAGCAAGTTAAGACTTGTAAGAACACTAAATAGAGTATAAAGGTCCAATTTGATGACTTAGGAATGCTCAATTCTATGCATAGACAAGTTTTTCTCGTTTCGTGCAATTTTGAACTTAACTTGGTCTATTGGCTTCTATACCTAACGAAACGTTGTCCAAAAGCTAAACTAGCAAGTTAAGACTTGTAAGAACACTAAATAGAGTATAACGGTCCAATTTGATGACTTAGGAATGCTCAATTCTATGCATAGACATGTTTTTCACGTTTCGTGCAATTTTGAACTTAACTTGGTCTATTAGCTTCTTTACCTAACGAAACGTTGTCCAAAAGCTAAACTAGCAAGTTAAGACTTCTAAGAACACTAAATAGAGTATAACGGTCCAATTTGATGCCTTAGAAATGCTCAATTCTATGCATAGACAAGTTTTTCTCGTTTCGTGCAATTTTGAACTTAACTTGGTCTATTGGCTTCTTTACCTAACGAAACGTTGTCCAAAAGCTAAACTAGCAGGTTAAGACTTCTAAGAACACTAAATAGAGTATAACGGTCCAATTTGATGCCTTAGGAATGCTCAATTCTATGCATAGACAAGTTTTTCACCCTTCATGCAATTTTGAACTTAACTTGGTCTATTGGGTTCTTTACCTAACGAAACGTTGTCCAAAAGCTAAACTAGCAAGTTAAGACTTGTAAGAACACTAAATAGAGTATAACGGTCCAATTTGATGACTTAGGAATGCTCAATTCTATGCATAGACAAGTTTTTTCGCGTTTCATACAATTTTGAACTTAACTTGGTCTATTGGCTTCTTTACCTAACGAAACGTTGTCCAAAAGCTCAACTAGCATGTTAAGACTTCTAAGAACACTAAATAGAGTATAACGGTCCAATTTGATGCCTTAGGAATGCTCAATTCTATGCATAGACAAGTTTTTCTCGTTTCGTGCAATTTTGAACTTAACTTGGTCTATTGGCTTATTTACCTAACGAAACGTTGTCCAAAAGCTAAACTAGCAGGTTAAGACTTCTAAGAACACTAAATAGAGTATAACGGTCCAATTTGATGCCTTAGGAATGCTCAATTCTGTTCATAGACAAGTTTTTCACGTTTCGTGCAATTTTGAACTTAACTTGGTCTATTTGCTTCTTTACTTAACGAAACGTTGTCCAAAAGCTAGACTAGCAAGTTAAGACTTCTAAGAACACTAAATAGAGTATAACGGTCCAATTTGATGCCTTAGGAATGCTCAATTCTATGCGTTGACAAGTTTTTCTCGTTCCGTACAATTTTGAACTTAACTTGGTCTATCGGCTTCTTTACCTAACAAAACGATGTCCAAAAGCGAAACTAGCAAGTTAAGACTTCTAAGAACACTAAATAGAGTATAACCGTCCAATTTGATGCCTTAGGAATGCTCAATTCTGTGCATAGACAAGTTTTTCACGTTTCGTGCAATTTTGAACTTAACTTGGTCTATTGGCTTCTTTACCTAACGAAACGTTGTCCAAAAGCTAAACTAGCAGGTTAAGACTTCTAAGAACACTACATAGAGTATAACGGTCCAATTTGATGCCTTAGGAATGCTCAATTCTGTTCATAGACAAGTTTTTCACGTTTCGTGCAATTTTGAACTTAACTTGGTCTATTTGCTTCTTTACTTAACGAAACGTTGTCCAAAAGCTAAACTAGCAAGTTAAGACTTCTAAGAACACTAAATAGAGTATAACGGTCCAATTTGATGCCTTAGGAATGCTCAATTCTATGCATAGACAAGTTTTTCACCTTTCGTGTAATTTTGAACTTAACTTGGTCTATTGGCTTCTTTACCTAACGAAACGTTGTCCAAAAGCTAAGCTAGCAAGTTAAGACTTCTAAGAACACTAAATAGAGTATAACGGTCCAATTTGATGCCTTAGGAATGCTCAATTCTATGCATAGACAAGTTTTTCGCGTTTCGTACAATTTTGAACTTAACTTGGTCTATTGGCTTCTTTACCTAACGAAACGTTGTCCAAAAGCTAAACTAGAACGTTAAGACTTGTAAGAACACTAAATAGAGTATAACGGTCCAATTTGATGACTTAGGAATGCTCAATTCTATGCATAGACAAGTTTTTCACCTTTCATGCAATTTTGAACTTAACTTGGTCTATTGGCTTCTTTACCTAACGAAACGTTGTCCAAAAGCTAAACTAGCAAGTTAAGACTTTGAAGAACACTAAATAGAGTATAACGGTCCAATTTGATGACTTAGGAATGCTCAATTCTATGCATAGACAAGTTTTTCGCGTTTCGTGCAATTTTGAACTTAACTTGGTCTATTGGCTTCTTTACATAGTGAAACGTTGTCCAAAAGCTAAACTAGCAAGTTAAGACTTCTAAGAACACTAAATAGAGTATAACGGTCCAATTTGATGTCTTAGGAATGCTCAATTCTATGCGTTGACAAGTTTTTCTCGTTCCGTGCAATTTTGAACTTAACCTGGTCTATCGGCTTCTTTACCTAACAAAACGATGTCCAAAGGCGAAACTAGCAAGTTAAGACTTCTAAGAACACTAAATAGAGTATAACCGTCCAATTTGATGCCTTAGGAATGCTCAATTCTATGCATAGACAAGTTTTTCGCGTTTCGTACAATTTTGAACTTAACTTGGTCTATTGGCTTCTTTACCTAACGAAACGTTGTCCAAAAGCTAAACTAGAAAGTTAAGACTTCTAAGAACACTAAATAGAGTATAACGGTCCAATTTTATGCCTTAGGAATGCTCAATTCTATGCATAGACAAGTTTTTCACCTTTCGTGTAATTTTGAACTTAACTTGGTCTATTGGCTTCTTTACCTAACGAAACGTTGTCCAAAAGCTAAGCTAGCAAGTTAAGACTTCTAAGAACACTAAATAGAGTATAACGGTCCAATTTGATGCCTTAGGAATGCTCAATTCTATGCATAGACAAGTTTTTCGCGTTTCGTACAATTTTGAACTTAAGTTGGTCTATTGGCTTCTTTACCTAACGAAACGTTGTCCAAAAGCTAAACTAGAAAGTTAGGACTTCTAAGAACACTAAATAGAGTATAACGGTCCAATTTGATGCCTTAGGAATGCTCAATTCTATGCATAGACAAGTTTTTCTCGTTTCGTGCAATTTTGAACTTAACTTGGTATATTGGCTTCTTTACCTAACGAAACGTTGTCCAAAAGCTAAACTAGCAAGTTAAGACTTGTAAGAACACTAAATAGAGTATAAAGGTCCAATTTGATGACTTAGGAATGCTCAATTCTATGCATAGACAAGTTTTTCTCGTTTCGTGCAATTTTGAACTTAACTTGGTCTATTGGCTTCTATACCTAACGAAACGTTGTCCAAAAGCTAAACTAGCAAGTTAAGACTTGTAAGAACACTAAATAGAGTATAACGGTCCAATTTGATGACTTAGGAATGCTCAATTCTATGCATAGACATGTTTTTCACGTTTCGTGCAATTTTGAACTTAACTTGGTCTATTAGCTTCTTTACCTAACGAAACGTTGTCCAAAAGCTAAACTAGCAAGTTAAGACTTCTAAGAACACTAAATAGAGTATAACGGTCCAATTTGATGCCTTAGAAATGCTCAATTCTATGCATAGACAAGTTTTTCTCGTTTCGTGCAATTTTGAACTTAACTTGGTCTATTGGCTTCTTTACCTAACGAAACGTTGTCCAAAAGCTAAACTAGCAGGTTAAGACTTCTAAGAACACTAAATAGAGTATAACGGTCCAATTTGATGCCTTAGGAATGCTCAATTCTATGCATAGACAAGTTTTTCACCCTTCATGCAATTTTGAACTTAACTTGGTCTATTGGGTTCTTTACCTAACGAAACGTTGTCCAAAAGCTAAACTAGCAAGTTAAGACTTGTAAGAACACTAAATAGAGTATAACGGTCCAATTTGATGACTTAGGAATGCTCAATTCTATGCATAGACAAGTTTTTCGCGTTTCATACAATTTTGAACTTAACTTGGTCTATTGGCTTCTTTACCTAACGAAACGTTGTCCAAAAGCTCAACTAGCATGTTAAGACTTCTAAGAACACTAAATAGAGTATAACGGTCCAATTTGATGCCTTAGGAATGCTCAATTCTATGCATAGACAAGTTTTTCTCGTTTCGTGCAATTTTGAACTTAACTTGGTCTATTGGCTTATTTACCTAACGAAACGTTGTCCAAAAGCTAAACTAGCAGGTTAAGACTTCTAAGAACACTAAATAGAGTATAACGGTCCAATTTGATGCCTTAGGAATGCTCAATTCTGTTCATAGACAAGTTTTTCACGTTTCGTGCAATTTTGAACTTAACTTGGTCTATTTGCTTCTTTACTTAACGAAACGTTGTCCAAAAGCTAGACTAGCAAGTTAAGACTTCTAAGAACACTAAATAGAGTATAACGGTCCAATTTGATGCCTTAGGAATGCTCAATTCTATGCGTTGACAAGTTTTTCTCGTTCCGTACAATTTTGAACTTAACTTGGTCTATCGGCTTCTTTACCTAACAAAACGATGTCCAAAAGCGAAACTAGCAAGTTAAGACTTCTAAGAACACTAAATAGAGTATAACCGTCCAATTTGATGCCTTAGGAATGCTCAATTCTGTGCATAGACAAGTTTTTCACGTTTCGTGCAATTTTGAACTTAACTTGGTCTATTGGCTTCTTTACCTAACGAAACGTTGTCCAAAAGCTAAACTAGCAGGTTAAGACTTCTAAGAACACTACATAGAGTATAACGGTCCAATTTGATGCCTTAGGAATGCTCAATTCTGTTCATAGACAAGTTTTTCACGTTTCGTGCAATTTTGAACTTAACTTGGTCTATTTGCTTCTTTACTTAACGAAACGTTGTCCAAAAGCTAAACTAGCAAGTTAAGACTTCTAAGAACACTAAATAGAGTATAACGGTCCAATTTGATGCCTTAGGAATGCTCAATTCTATGCATAGACAAGTTTTTCACCTTTCGTGTAATTTTGAACTTAACTTGGTCTATTGGCTTCTTTACCTAACGAAACGTTGTCCAAAAGCTAAGCTAGCAAGTTAAGACTTCTAAGAACACTAAATAGAGTATAACGGTCCAATTTGATGCCTTAGGAATGCTCAATTCTATGCATAGACAAGTTTTTCGCGTTTCGTACAATTTTGAACTTAACTTGGTCTATTGGCTTCTTTACCTAACGAAACGTTGTCCAAAAGCTAAACTAGAACGTTAAGACTTGTAAGAACACTAAATAGAGTATAACGGTCCAATTTGATGACTTAGGAATGCTCAATTCTATGCATAGACAAGTTTTTTCACCTTTCATGCAATTTTGAACTTAACTTGGTCTATTGGCTTCTTTACCTAACGAAACGTTGTCCAAAAGCTAAACTAGCAAGTTAAGACTTTGAAGAACACTAAATAGAGTATAACGGTCCAATTTGATGACTTAGGAATGCTCAATTCTATGCATAGACAAGTTTTTCGCGTTTCGTGCAATTTTGAACTTAACTTGGTCTATTGGCTTCTTTACATAGTGAAACGTTGTCCAAAAGCTAAACTAGCAAGTTAAGACTTCTAAGAACACTAAATAGAGTATAACGGTCCAATTTGATGTCTTAGGAATGCTCAATTCTATGCGTTGACAAGTTTTTCTCGTTCCGTGCAATTTTGAACTTAACCTGGTCTATCGGCTTCTTTACCTAACAAAACGATGTCCAAAGGCGAAACTAGCAAGTTAAGACTTCTAAGAACACTAAATAGAGTATAACCGTCCAATTTGATGCCTTAGGAATGCTCAATTCTATGCATAGACAAGTTTTTCACCTTTCGTGTAATTTTGAACTTAACTTGGTCTATTGGCTTCTTTACCTAACGAAACGTTGTCCAAAAGCTAAGCTAGCAAGTTAAGACTTCTAAGAACACTAAATAGAGTATAACGGTCCAATTTGATGCCTTAGGAATGCTCAATTCTATGCATAGACAAGTTTTTCGCGTTTCGTCCAATTTTGAACTTAACTTGGTCTATTGGCTTCTTTACCTAACGAAACGTTGTCCAAAAGCTAAACTAGAACGTTAAGACTTGTAAGAACACTAAATAGAGTATAACGGTCCAATTTGATGACTTAGGAATGCTCAATTCTATGCATAGACAAGTTTTTCACCTTTCATGCAATTTTGAACTTAACTTGGTCTATTGGCTTCTTTACCTAACGAAACGTTGTCCAAAAGCTAAACTAGCAAGTTAAGACTTTGAAGAACACTAAATAGAGTATAACGGTCCAATTTGATGACTTAGGAATGCTCAATTCTATGCATAGACAAGTTTTTCGCGTTTCGTGCAATTTTGAACTTAACTTGGTCTATTGGCTTCTTTACATAGTGAAACGTTGTCCAAAAGCTAAACTAGCAAGTTAAGACTTCTAAGAACACTAAATAGAGTATAACGGTCCAATTTGATGCCTTAGGAATGCTCAATTCTATGCGTTGACAAGTTTTTCTCGTTCCGTGCAATTTTGAACTTAACTTGGTCTATCGGCTTCTTTACCTAACAAAACGATGTCCAAAAGCGAAACTAGCAAGTTAAGACTTCTAAGAACACTAAATAGAGTATAACCGTCCAATTTGATGCCTTAGGAATGCTCAATTCTGTGCAAAGACAAGTTTTTCACGTTTCGTGCAATTTTGAACTTAACTTGGTCTATTGGCTTCTTTACCTTACGAAACGTTGTCCAAAAGCTAAACTAGCAAGTTAAGACTTCTAAGAACACTAAATAGAGTATAACGGTCCAATTTGATGCCTTAGGAATGCTCAATGCTATGCATAGACAAGTTTTTCGCGTTTCCTACAATTTTGAACTTAACTTGGTCTATTGGCTTCTTTGCCTAACGAAACGTTGTCCAAAAGCTAAGCTAGCAAGTTAAGACTTCTAAGAACACTAAATAGAGTATAACGGTCCAATTTGATGCCTTAGGAATGCTCAATTCTATGCATAGACAAGTTTTTCGCGTTTCGTACATTTTTGAACTTAACTTGGTCTATTGGCTTCTTTACCTAACGAAACGTTGTCCAAAAGCTAAACTAGAACGTTAAGACTTGTAAGAACACTAAATAGAGTATAACGGTCCAATTTGATGACTTAGGAATGCTCAATTCTATGCATAGACAAGTTTTTCACCTTTCATGCAATTTTGAACTTAACTTGGTCTATTGGCTTCTTTACCTAACGAAACGTTGTCCAAAAGCTAAACTAGCAAGTTAAGACTTTGAAGAACACTAAATAGAGTATAACGGTCCAATTTGATGACTTAGGAATGCTCAATTCTATGCATAGACAAGTTTTTCGCGTTTCGTGCAATTTTGAACTTAACTTGGTCTATTGGCTTCTTTACATAGTGAAACGTTGTCCAAAAGCTAAACTAGCAAGTTAAGACTTGTAAGAACACTAAATAGAGTATAACGGTCCAATTTGATGCCTTAGGAATGCTCAATTCTATGCGTTGACAAGTTTTTCTCGTTCCGTGCAATTTTGAACTTAACTTGGTCTATCGGCTTCTTTACCTAACAAAACGATGTCCAAAAGCGAAACTAGCAAGTTAAGACTTCTAAGAACACAAAATAGAGTATAACCGTCCAATTTGATGCCTTAGGAATGCTCAATTCTGTGCAAAGACAAGTTTTTCACGTTTCGTGCAATTTTGAACTTAACTTGGTCTATTGGCTTCTTTACCTTACGAAACGTTGTCCAAAAGCTAAACTAGCAAGTTAAGACTTCTAAGAACACTAAATAGAGTATAACGGTCCAATTTGATGCCTTAGGAATGCTCAATGCTATGCATAGACAAGTTTTTCGCGTTTCCTACAATTTTGAACTTAACTTGGTCTATTGGCTTCTTTGCCTAACGAAACGTTGTCCAAAAGCTAAGCTAGCAAGTTAAGACTTCTAAGAACACTAAATAGAGTATAACGGTCCAATTTGATGCCTTAGGAATGCTCAATTCTATGCATAGACAAGTTTTTCGCGTTTCGTACATTTTTGAACTTAACTTGGTCTATTGGCTTCTTTACCTAACGAAACGTTGTCCAAAAGCTAAACTAGAACGTTAAGACTTGTAAGAACACTAAATAGAGTATAACGGTCCAATTTGATGACTTAGGAATGCTCAATTCTATGCATAGACAAGTTTTTCACCTTTCATGCAATTTTGAACTTAACTTGGTCTATTGGCTTCTTTACCTAACGAAACGTTGTCCAAAAGCTAAACTAGCAAGTTAAGACTTTGAAGAACACTAAATAGAGTATAACGGTCCAATTTGATGACTTAGGAATGCTCAATTCTATGCATAGACAAGTTTTTCGCGTTTCGTGCAATTTTGAACTTAACTTGGTCTATTGGCTTCTTTACATAGTGAAACGTTGTCCAAAAGCTAAACTAGCAAGTTAAGACTTGTAAGAACACTAAATAGAGTATAACGGTCCAATTTGATGCCTTAGGAATGCTCAATTCTATGCGTTGACAAGTTTTTCTCGTTCCGTGCAATTTTGAACTTAACTTGGTCTATCGGCTTCTTTACCTAACAAAACGATGTCCAAAAGCGAAACTAGCAAGTTAAGACTTCTAAGAACACTAAATAGAGTATAACCGTCCAATTTGATGCCTTAGGAATGCTCAATTCTGTGCAAAGACAAGTTTTTCACGTTTCGTGCAATTTTGAACTTAACTTGGTCTATTGGCTTCTTTACCTAACGAAACGTTGTCCAAAAGCTAAACTAGCAGGTTAAGACTTCTAAGAACACTAAATAGAGTATAACGGTCCAATTTGATGCCTTAGGAATTCTCAATTCTATGCATAGACAAGTTTTTCTCGTTTCGTGCAATTTTGAACTTAACTTGGTATATTGGCTTCTTTACCTAACGAAACGCTGTCCAAAAGCTAAACTAGCAAGTTAAGACTTGTAAGAACACTAAATAGAGTATAACGGTCCAATTTGATGACTTAGGAATGCTCAATTCTATGCATAGACAAGTTTTTCTCGTTTCGTGCAATTTTGAACTTAACTTGGTCTATTAGCTTCTTTACCTAACGAAACGTTGTCCAAAAGCTAAGCTAGCAAGTTAAGACTTCTAAGAACACTAAATAGAGTATAACGGTCCAATTTGATGCCTTAGGAATGCTCAATTCTATGCATAGACAAGTTTTTCGCGTTTCGTACATTTTTGAACTTAACTTGGTCTATTGGCTTCTTTACCTAACGAAACGTTCTCCAAAAGCTAAAATAGAAAGTTAAGACTTCTAAGAACACTAAATAGAGTATAACGGTCTAATTTGATGCCTTAGGAATGCTCAATTCTATGCATAGACAAGTTTTTCTCGTTTCGTGCAATTTTGAACTTAACTTGGTATATTGGCTTCTTTACCTAACGAAACGCTGTCCAAAAGCTAAACTAGCAAGTTAAGACTTGTAAGAACACTAAATAGAGTATAACGGTCCAATTTGATGACTTAGGAATGCTCAATTCTATGCATAGACAAGTTTTTCTCGTTTCGTGCAATTTTGAACTTAACTTGGTCTATTGGCTTCTATACCTAACGAAACGTTGTCCAAAAGCTAAACTAGCAAGTTAAGACTTGTAAGAACACTAAATAAAGTATAACGGTCCAATTTGATGACTTAGGAATGCTCAATTCTATGCATAGACATGTTTTTCGCGTTTCGTGCAATTTTGAACTTAACTTGGTCTATTAGCTTCTTTACCTAACGAAACGTTGTCCAAAAGCTAAACTAGCAAGTTAAGACTTCTAAGAACACTAAATAGAGTATAACGGTCCAATTTGATGCCTTAGAAATGCTCAATTCTATGCATAGACAAGTTTTTCTCGTTTCGTGCAATTTTGAACTTAACTTGGTCTATTGGCTTCTTTACCTAACGAAACGTTGTCCAAAAGCTAAACTAGCAGGTTAAGACTTCTAAGAACACTAAATAGAGTATAACGGTCCAATTTGATGCCTTAGGAATGCTCAATTCTATGCATAGACAAGTTTTTCACCCTTCATGCAATTTTGAACTTAACTTGGTCTATTGGGTTCTTTACCTAACGAAACGTTGTCCAAAAGCTAAACTAGCAAGTTAAGACTTGTAAGAACACTAAATAGAGTATAACGGTCCAATTTGATGACTTAGGAATGCTCAATTCTATGCATAGACAAGTTTTTCGCGTTTCATACAATTTTGAACTTAACTTGGTCTATTGGCTTCTTTACCTAACGAAACGTTGTCCAAAAGCTAAACTAGCATGTTAAGACTTCTAAGAACACTAAATAGAGTATAACGGTCCAATTTGATGCCTTAGGAATGCTCAATTCTATGCATAGACAAGTTTTTCTCGTTTCGTGCAATTTTAAACTTAACTTGGTCTATTGGCTTATTTACCTAACGAAACGTTGTCCAAAAGCTAAACTAGCAAGTTAAGACTTCTAAGAACACTAAATAGAGTATAACGGTCCAATTTGATGCCTTAGGAATGCTCAATTCTATGCATAGACAAGTTTTTCACCTTTCGTGCAATTTTGAACTTAACTTGGTCTATTGGCTTCTTTACCTAACGAAACGTTGTCCAAAAGCTAAGCTAGCAAGTTAAGACTTCTAAGAACACTAAATAGAGTATAACGGTCCAATTTGATGCCTTAGGAATGGTCAATTCTATGCATAGACAAGTTTTTCTCGTTTCGTGCAATTTTGAACTTAACTTGGTCTATTGGCTTCTTTACCTAACGAAACGTTGTCCAAAAGCTAAACTAGCAGGTTAAGACTTCTAAGAACACTAAATAGAGTATAACGGTCCAATTTGATGGCTTAGGAATGCTCAATTCTATGCATAGACAAGTTTTTCACCCTTCATGCAATTTTGAACTTAACTTGGTCTATTGGCTTCTTTACCTAACGAAACGTTGTCCAAAAGCTAAACTAGCAAGTTAAGACTTCTAAGAACACTAAATAGAGTATAACGGTCCAATTTGATGCCTTAGAAATGCTCAATTCTATGCATAGACAAGTTTTTCTCGTTTCGTGCAATTTTGAACTTAACTTGGTCTATTGGCTTCTTTACCTAACGAAACGTTGTCCAAAAGCTAAACTAGCAGGTTAAGACTTCTAAGAACACTAAATAGAGTATAACGGTCCAATTTGATGGCTTAGGAATGCTCAATTCTATGCATAGACAAGTTTTTCACCCTTCATGCAATTTTGAACTTAACTTGGTCTATTGGGTTCTTTGCCTAATGAAACGTTGTCCAAAAGCTAAACTAGCAAGTTAAGACTTGTAAGAACACTAAATAGAGTATAACGGTCCAATTTGATGACTTAGGAATGCTCAATTCTATGCATAGACAAGTTTTTCGCGTTTCATACAATTTTGAACTTAACTTGGTCTATTGGCTTCTTTACCTAACGAAACGTTGTCCAAAAGCTAAACTAGCATGTTAAGACTTCTAAGAACACTAAATAGAGTATAACGGTCCAATTTGATGCCTTAGGAATGCTCAATTCTATGCATAGACAAGTTTTTCTCGTTTCGTGCAATTTTGAACTTAACTTGGTCTATTGGCTTATTTACCTAACGAAACGTTGTCCAAAAGCTAAACTAGCAAGTTAAGACTTCTAAGAACACTAAATAGAGTATAACGGTCCAATTTGATGCCTTAGGAATGCTCAATTCTATGCATAGACAAGTTTTTCGCGTTTCGTACAATTTTGAACTTAACTTGGTCTATTTGCTTCTGTACCTAACGAAACGTTGTCCTAAAGCTAAACTAGAAAGTTAAAACTTCTAAGAACACTAAATAGAGTATAACGGTCCAATTTGATGCCTTAGGAATGCTCAATTCTATGCATAGACAAGTTTTTCACCTTTCGTGCAATTTTGAACTTAACTTGGTCTATTGGCTTCTTTACCTAACGAAACGTTGTCCAAAAGCTAAGCTAGCAAGTTAAGACTTCTAAGAACACTAAATAGAGTATAACGGTCCAATTTGATGCCTTAGGAATGGTCAATTCTATGCATAGACAAGTTTTTCTCGTTTCGTGCAATTTTGAACTTAACTTGGTCTATTGGCTTCTTTACCTAACGAAACGTTGTCCAAAAGCTAAACTAGCAGGTTAAGACTTCTAAGAACACTAAATAGAGTATAACGGTCCAATTTGATGGCTTAGGAATGCTCAATTCTATGCATAGACAAGTTTTTCACCCTTCATGCAATTTTGAACTTAACTTGGTCTATTGGCTTCTTTACCTAACGAAACGTTGTCCAAAAGCTAAACTAGCAAGTTAAGACTTCTAAGAACACTAAATAGAGTATAACGGTCCAATTTGATGCCTTAGAAATGCTCAATTCTATGCATAGACAAGTTTTTCTCGTTTCGTGCAATTTTGAACTTAACTTGGTCTATTGGCTTCTTTACCTAACGAAACGTTGTCCAAAAGCTAAACTAGCAGGTTAAGACTTCTAAGAACACTAAATAGAGTATAACGGTCCAATTTGATGGCTTAGGAATGCTCAATTCTATGCATAGACAAGTTTTTCACCCTTCATGCAATTTTGAACTTAACTTGGTCTATTGGGTTCTTTGCCTAATGAAACGTTGTCCAAAAGCTAAACTAGCAAGTTAAGACTTGTAAGAACACTAAATAGAGTATAACGGTCCAATTTGATGACTTAGGAATGCTCAATTCTATGCATAGACAAGTTTTTCGCGTTTCATACAATTTTGAACTTAACTTGGTCTATTGGCTTCTTTACCTAACGAAACGTTGTCCAAAAGCTAAACTAGCATGTTAAGACTTCTAAGAACACTAAATAGAGTATAACGGTCCAATTTGATGCCTTAGGAATGCTCAATTCTATGCATAGACAAGTTTTTCTCGTTTCGTGCAATTTTGAACTTAACTTGGTCTATTGGCTTATTTACCTAACGAAACGTTGTCCAAAAGCTAAACTAGCAAGTTAAGACTTCTAAGAACACTAAATAGAGTATAACGGTCCAATTGGATGCCTTAGGAATGCTCAATTCTATGCATAGACAAGTTTTTCGCGTTTCGTACAATTTTGAACTTAACTTGGTCTATTTGCTTCTGTACCTAACGAAACGTTGTCCTAAAGCTAAACTAGAAAGTTAAAACTTCTAAGAACACTAAATAGAGTATAACGGTCTAATTTGATGCCTTAGGAATGCTCAATTCTATGCATAGACAAGTTTTTCTCGTTTCGTGCAATTTTGAACTTAACTTGGTATATTGGCTTCTTTACCTAACGAAACGCTGTCCAAAAGCTAAACTAGCAAGTTAAGACTTGTAAGAATACTAAATAGAGTATAACGGTCCAATTTGATGACTTAGGAATGCTCAATTCTATGCATAGACAAGTTTTTCTCGTTTCGTGCAATTTTGAACTTAACTTGGTCTATTGGCTTCCATACCTAACGAAACGTTGTCCAAAAGCTAAACTAGCAAGTTAAGACTTGTAAGAACACTAAATAAAGTATAACGGTCCAATTTGATGACTTAGGAATGCTCAATTCTATGCATAGACATGTTTTTCGCGTTTCGTGCAATTTTGAACTTAACTTGGTCTATTAGCTTCTTTACCTAACGAAACGTTGTCCAAAAGCTAAACTAGCAAGTTAAGACTTCTAAGAACACTAAATAGAGTATAACGGTCCAATTTGATGCCTTAGAAATGCTCAATTCTATGCATAGACAAGTTTTTCTCGTTTCGTGCAATTTTGAACTTAACTTGGTCTATTGGCTTCTTTACCTAACGAAACGTTGTCCAAAAGCTAAACTAGCAGGTTAAGACTTCTAAGAACACTAAATAGAGTATAACGGTCCAATTTGATGACTTAGGAATGCTCAATTCTATGCATAGACATGTTTTTCGCGTTTCGTGCAATTTTGAACTTAACTTGGTCTATTAGCTTCTTTACCTAACGAAACGTTGTCCAAAAGCTAAACTAGCAAGTTAAGACTTCTAAGAACACTAAATAGAGTATAACGGTCCAATTTGATGCCTTAGGAATGCTCAATTCTATGCATAGACAAGTTTTTCTCGTTTCGTGCAATTTTGAACTTAACTTGGTCTATTGGCTTCCATACCTAACGAAACGTTGTCCAAAAGCTAAACTAGCAAGTTAAGACTTGTAAGAACACTAAATAAAGTATAACGGTCCAATTTGATGACTTAGGAATGCTTAATTCTATGCATAGACATGTTTTTCGCGTTTCGTGCAATTTTGAACTTAACTTGGTCTATTAGCTTCTTTACCTAACGAAACGTTGTCCAAAAGCTAAACTAGCAAGTTAAGACTTGTAAGAACACTAAATAGAGTATAACGGTCCAATTTGATGACTTAGGAATGCTCAATTCTATGCATAGACAAGTTTTTCGTGTTTCAGACAATTTTGAACTTAACTTGGTCTATTGGCTTCTTTACCTAACGAAACGTTGTCCAAAAGCTAAACTAGCATGTTAAGACTTCTAAGAACACTAAATAGAGTATAACCGTCCAATTTGATGCCTTAGGAATGCTCAATTCTATGCATAGACAAGTTTTTCTCGTTTCGTGCAATTTTAAACTTAACTTGGTCTATTGGCTTATTTACCTAACGAAACGTTGTCCAAAAGCTAAACTAGCAAGTTAAGACTTCTAAGAACACTAAATAGAGTATAACGGTCCAATTTGATGCCTTAGGAATGCTCAATTCTATGCATAGACAAGTTTTTCACCTTTCGTGCAATTTTGAACTTAACTTGGTCTATTGGCTTCTTTACCTAACGAAACGTTGTCCAAAAGCTAAGCTAGCAAGTTAAGACTTCTAAGAACACTAAATAGAGTATAACGGTCCAATTTGATGCCTTAGGAATGCTCAATTCTATGCATAGACAAGTTTTTCACGTTTCGTACAATTTTGAACTTAACTTGGTCTATTGGCTTCTTTGCCTAACGAAACGTTGTCCAAAAGCTAAACTAGAAAGTTAAGACTTCTAAGAACACTAAATAGAGTATAACGGTCTAATTTGATGCCTTAGGAATGCTCAATTCTATGCATAGACAAGTTTTTCTCGTTTCGTGCAATTTTGAACTTAACTTGGTATATTGGCTTCTTTACCTAACGAAACGCTGTCCAAAAGCTAAACTAGCAAGTTAAGACTTGTAAGAACACTAAATAGAGTATAACGGTCCAATTTGATGACTTAGGAATGCTCAATTCTATGCATAGACAAGTTTTTCTCGTTTCGTGCAATTTTGAACTTAACTTGGTCTATTGGCTTCTATACCTAACGAAACGTTGTCCAAAAGCTAAACTAGCAAGTTAAGACTTGTAAGAACACTAAATAAAGTATAACGGTCCAATTTGATGACTTAGGAATGCTCAATTCTATGCATAGACATGTTTTTCAGCGTTTCGTGCAATTTTGAACTTAACTTGGTCTATTAGCTTCTTTACCTAACGAAACGTTGTCCAAAAGCTAAACTAGCAAGTTAAGACTTCTAAGAACACTAAATAGAGTATAACGGTCCAATTTGATGCCTTAGAAATGCTCAATTCTATGCATAGACAAGTTTTTCTCGTTTCGTGCAATTTTGAACTTAACTTGGTCTATTGGCTTCTTTACCTAACGAAACGTTGTCCAAAAGCTAAACTAGCAGGTTAAGACTTCTAAGAACACTAAATAGAGTATAACGGTCCAATTTGATGCCTTAGGAATGCTCAATTCTATGCATAGACAAGTTTTTCACCCTTCATGCAATTTTGAACTTAACTTGGTCTATTGGGTTCTTTACCTAACGAAACGTTGTCCAAAAGCTAAACTAGCAAGTTAAGACTTGTAAGAACACTAAATTGAGTATAACGGTCCAATTTGATGACTTAGGAATGCTCAATTCTATGCATAGACAAGTTTTTCGCGTTTCATACAATTTTGAACTTAACTTGATCTATTGGCTTCTTTACCTAACGAAACGTTGTCCAAAAGCTAAACTATCATGTTAAGACTTCTAAGAACACTAAATAGAGTATAACGGTCCAATTTGATGCCTTAGGAATGCTCAATTCTATGCATAGACAAGTTTTTCTCGTTTCGTGCAATTTTAAACTTAACTTGGTCTATTGGCTTATTTACCTAACGAAACGTTGTCCAAAAGCTAAACTAGCAAGTTAATACTTCTAAGAACACTAAATAGAGTATAACGGTCCAATTTGATGCCTTAGGAATGCTCAATTCTATGCATAGACAAGTTTTTCACCTTTCGTGCAATTTTGAACTTAACTTGGTCTATTGGCTTCTTTACCTAACGAAACGTTGTCCAAAAGCTAAGCTAGCAAGTTAAGACTTCTAAGAACACTAAATAGAGTATAACGGTCCAATTTGATGCCTTAGGAATGGTCAATTCTATGCATAGACAAGTTTTTCGCGTTTCGTACAATTTTGAACTTAACTTGGTCTATTGGCTTCTTTACCTAACGAAACGTTGTCCTAAAGCTAAACTAGCAGGTTAAGACTTCTAAGAACACTAAATAGAGTATAACGATCCAATTTGATGACTTAGGAATGCTCAATTCTATGCATAAACGAGTTTTTCGCGTTTCGTGCAATTTTGAACTTAACTTGGTGTATTGGCTTCTTTACCTAACAAAACGTTGTCCAAAAGCTAAACTAGCAAGCTAAGACTTCGAGGAAGACTAAATAGAGTATAACAGTCCAATTTGATGCCTTAAGAATGCTCAATTCTGTGCATAGACAAGTTTTTCACGTTTCGTGTAATTTTGAACTTAGCTTGGTCTATTAGCTTATTTATCTAACGAAACGTTGTCCAAAAGCTAAACTAGCAAGTTAAGACTTCTAAGAACACTAAATAGAGTATAACGGTCCAATTTGATGCCTTAGGAATGCTCAATTCTATGCATAGACAAGTTTTTCACCTTTCGTGCAATTTTGAACTTAACTTGGTCTATTGGCTTCTTTACCTAACGAAACGTTGTCCAAAAGCTAAGCTAGCAAGTTAAGACTTCTAAGAACACTAAATAGAGTATAACGGTCCAATTTGATGCCTTAGGAATGGTCAATTCTATGCATAGACAAGTTTTTCGCGTTTCGTACAATTTTGAACTTAACTTGGTCTATTGGCTTCTTTACCTAACGAAACGTTGTCCAAAAGCTAAACTAGAAAGTTAAGACTTCTAAGAACACTAAATAGAGTATAACGGTCCAATTTGATGCCTTAGGAATGCTCAATTCTATGCATAGACAAGTTTTTCTCGTTTCGTGCAATTTTGAACTTAACTTGGTCTATTGGCTTCTTTACCTAACGAAACGTTGTCCAAAAGCTAAACTAGCAGGTTAATACTTCTAAGAACACTAAATAGAGTATAACGATCCAATTTGATGACTTAGGAATGCTCAATTCTATGCATAGACAAGTTTTTCGCGTTTCGTGCAATTTTGAACTTAACTTGGTCTATTGGCTTCTTTACCTAACAAAACATTGTCCAAAAGCTAAACTAGCAAGCTAAGACTTCGAAGAAGACTAAATAGAGTATAACAGTCCAATTTGATACCTTAGGAATGCTCAATTCTGTGCATAGACAAGTTTTTCACGTTTCGTGCAATTTTGAACTTAGCTTGGTGTATTATCTTCTTTACCTAACGAAACGTTGTCCAAAAGCTAAACTAGCAAGTTAAGACTTCTAAGAACACTAAATAGAGTATAACGGTCCAATTTGATGCCTTAGGAATGCTCAATTCTATGCATAGACAAGTTTTTCACCTTTCGTGCAATTTTGAACTTAACTTGGTCTATTGGCTTCTTTACCTAACGAAACGTTGTCCAAAAGCTAAACTAGCAAGTTAAGACTTCTAAGAACACTAAATAGAGTATAACGGTCCAATTTGATGCCTTAGGAATGCTCAATTCTATCCATATACAAGTTTTTCGCGTTTCATACAATTTTGAACTTAACTTGGTCTATTGGCTTCTTTACCTAACCAAACGTTGTCCAAAAGCTAAACTAGCAAGTTAAGACTTCTAAGAACACTAAATAGAGTATAACGGTCCAATTTGATGCCTTAGGAATGCTCAATGTTGGACCGAAGGTCTTACATTTTTGTTTTGATGATTGTATCATGCTATGCTATTGTGATTTCAATTGATGTGTGAATCATATGCATGATTTTAGGGGGAGCAATGCATAAGAAACCTTTTCGGGTAAGATAGTTGAGTTTTGAAAAATGCAGTTTCATCCCACATACTTACATGGCATCATTTGTGTAAAATTGTGCATTCATGGGCTGACTACTTCCTTTTTGATTGATAACAAAAAGGGGGAGAGAATTGATGATGTAGAAAGTGCATTAGTTGTATTAATTCGTAAGTTAAGGAGGAGAGTGCATAATTTTTTGACAAAATATGGGAATGAGTGAAGCATGAAATAAGGGGTGAGTTAGTGCCCTAAAGGCTTAGTACATTTCATGCATTCAAGTTTGGTATCAAATTCAATAGATATCAAATAGCTTTCTACATGCTAAGTTTTGTAATCATCAAAAAGGGGGAGATTGTTGGACAGAAGGTCTTACATTTTTGTTTTGATGATTGTATCATGCTATGCTATTTGATTACATGATCTTTGTGATGAATTTGATGGTAAATTGATTGAATTTGAGACTTCTCTTAATTGGTTTTTTATTCAAGTGTTTTAAAACTAGTTGTGAACTCAACGATCGTTTTTATATCAAATGACATCTAAATGAGCTGAATTTTTACAGAGACATTAATCACATCATAAGGAACATTTTACTTGAAGGAATGAATAACAAATTCTGCCGTTTAGTAGCTGAAAAGCTGTGCCCTAGTTCATATCCGAAAATTATGTTTATTTGTTTTAATTGAGTGCTTATGTGACTAAATGATATTTGTTTGAGCTGGAAACTTATATGTACATAAGTTCATATATATTATGATGTTATATGCTCAAATGTTGATTATTTGAACTCACTAACCTATGGTTCAAGCATGAAGCTGAAATGAGCTTACAAGCATATCTTAAGGTCTTTCAGGTTAAGACAAGAGTTGTAGTAATCCGTCTGTCCAAGAATAGTCTTGTAAGACTTAGGACAAGCTATGAAAATCCTAAGTACTCTTGCAAATCCACTAGAAGGTGAATGTTGAAAATGTTCATTTCAGACAAGGTGTGTCCAATTAGGACAAGCTGTGTCAATTTCAGACAAGCACTTTATGGAGAGTATTTGATGGAGATTTCAACAAACTACATTCAAAATTTAAAGAGAGGATTCGAAATTCAAAGTTGGAGATTCGAAATTCAAAATTCAAAATCAAGTCAAGGTTGTTGCATGATTTTCGAAATTCAGTGTACAAGAACAAGAATGTGGCAAGGTTCAAGATGTGTTGCTGTATTTTTTGAAGATCAAAATCAAAGTTTGTTGCAACTTATGAGGAGATAACCAAGAGAGAGATTCAAGCCCTTGAAATCAAATTTTCAATGTTGAAGCTGAGGAGATATCTTCAAAGGAGCTTTGATTGGCTGAAATTTGAAAGAAGATGAAGCCAATTTCAAAAGTCATGTTGGTAAAAATCTCATTCAAGTCAAAATGGAGCTGTTATGATCAAGTGGTTGCATTTCTTCAACAAGAGACTTAAATGGACGAAAATCTTGGGTGAACATGGCCAAGTATGTTGTCTACATTCAAAGACAAGAGATTGATACATTTGAATGGAGGAAATCAAGTTTGTTGGCAGCATTGTTCAAAGAGAGGCTGTTGCACTATAAAAGGAGAATAACAAGTTTGTTTTCAAAAAAAACTACATTCAAATTCAAAGTTCAAGTGAAGATGAGAAGATCAAGGGATGCTCTCAACTATCTCTACCTGGCTTTCCTATAAATAGCCATCCATACAAGAGGAGAAGACATAAGACTTGCTACAAGCTACATAGCCTATTCTCTCAAGCTCTCTTTCTCTCCAGCAAAAAGCCAAGTCTTCCAAGTCTAGTTCTACAAGCATATATTGTTGTTACTACAAAGCTCTCCGACACTTTATATTTCAATCCTACCTGTGAGCCTTTGTCAAATTTGTGAGAGTTCCCTCAAACCTTGTTGGTTAAACACTAGAGTGGAACCTAGAGCCTAAAATTGTATCCCTTACCTTGTGAGGTTGTGAAAAGTTTAAGGGTGACTTGTAAAAACCCTCTGTGAGTTGTTGGTTTCTTGAGGAAACTATTTATCCTAGTGGATTTGAAAATCCTAAGCAAGGGTGCTTAGGTAGTAGACGTAGGAGGGTGCTCCGAACTACTATAAATCATCGTGTGCTTTACTTTTTGCTTGTTTATTGTTTTGCATGCTTTGATTATTTACCTGTTCAATCCTGCCATTCATAATTCTTGATCATTCGATTATCTTGTGATAATTTTGGGTGACTTGAATTTGAAAGTTCATTTCTCTACTCATTACTTGCAAAATCAAATCCGCCCATTTTGTGTTTACATTGGTCAGAACTTTTCTAAGCATTCTAATATTGATATTCTGAACTGTTTTCATAATCTGGTACTTATTATGCTCTAATTTCAGTTGGTATCAGGCTTAGAGTTAAAGCTTGATTTTTGGTTCACATCTAAATATATTGTTCTTAATATTGATATTTCAGCCCCTTTAACCTAGTTTATGAAATTCTGAATTAGTGTGTTGATTACTTGAATCCTAGCATCTTATATCATATATATTCGTTTATATACATCTTATATAGTTGTGCCCTACTTGTCCTATCATTTTGGATTAAGATATTGCATCTGAAACTGAAATTGATTTGAACCGTTAGGGCTATACTAGTAAAGACCAACTTCTGTACTTTGTGTCTTTGTTTTTGTGGTCTATTTGCTGTTTAAAAGTAAGGGGATTCCCAGTTGGAATTTGGGGACACAATTCACCCCCTCCCCCTCTTGTGTCGCCTAGGTCCTACAATTGGTATCGGAGCAAGGACTAGCTAGAAATTAGAATTAACACTCTACTAGCGTAAATGGCATTCACAACATCTCATGGTGAGGCTGAAGGTCTCTCTATGAATAGACCTCCATTTTTCAATGGAAAAGACTATGGTTTTTGGAAAACTAGAATGAGAATTTTTATAAGATCAATTGACTTAGATTTATGGGATGTAATAGAGTATGGTCCACATAGGCCTAAGAAGAAATCAGGAGACACGCTTGTAGATAAAGAAAGAAGTGAATGGACAATGGAAGGTAAGAAATTGGTTAGTCTAAATGATAGAGCTGTAAACATCTTACATTGTGCATTAATTAGAGCTGAATTTGATCATATTTCAACTTGTAAAAGTGCTAGGGAGATTTGGTGCATGCTAGAGCTTAAACATGAAGGAACTAGTCAAGTAAAAGATACTAAGATAAATATGCTTGTACATGACTATGAATTGTTTAAGATGAAACCAAATGAATGCATTTCTGATATGTTTGCTCGTCTAACCACCATTTGTAATGAATTGCAAAGTCTTGGTAAAGTGTACTCAAATGCAGATAGAGTTCAAAAGGTACTAAGGAGCTTACCAAAGACATGGAAAGACAAAGTCACCGCAATCCAAGAGGCAAAGGACTTGCAGACCTTGAAGTTGGAGGAACTCATTGGGAGCTTAATGACACATGAGATTGAGCTAAAGAAGTATGAAGAAGAGGATGAAACACCTAGAAGAAAAGGAATAGCACTTGCTGCTAATTCGGATAGCTCAAGTGATGAAGATGAGGAGACACAAATTGCAAGAAATTTCAGAAAGTTTATGAAATTTCAGAAGCAAGGAGGCTTCAAGAGCAAGGGTAACTTTAAGGGTAAGAAAAATGAACTAACATGTTTTAGATGTGGCAAAACAGGTCACTTGATTGCTGAATGCCCAAAACCTTCAAAGAAGAAGTTTAAAGGAAAAGGAAAGAAAGAGAAGAAGGCCTTTAAAGCTACATGGGATAACACTAGCTCAGATGGCTCATCAAGTGAAGAAGAGGAAGATCACACAGCCAAATTGTGTTTAATGGCAAAATCGAATGAAGTCTCATCTAGTCAAGATGAGGTAGTAAGTGTTTCTGAATCTCAATGTTTTGATTCATTATCTGATGCATATGCTCAATTATGTGAATTTCATGAATCTCTAATGCTTAAATACAAGCTAGCTAAAAAGGAAATTTCTAGACTAAAGAAAATTGAAAAGGTGCATCTGCATGATTGTGTAGAATTGAAGACTAAGCATGATGATTTAGATATTACATGTAATGATCTTGCTGGTAATATTGATGATCTTGTGATGGAAATTGAAGCACTTAAAAACACACATGTCAAGGCATAACTGATTTACAATTACAAAAGTTACGTGAATTTGATGAAATGCAAGAAAGAGTAAAAGAGTTAGATAGTGAAATACTGTCTTGGGAAGAGTATGAATCCAAAATGCTTGATAAACTCACAAATTTGAAATCTGAAGTAGAAAATCTAAATGAAAAGAACCAATTGCTTGAAATGAAATTCTCACAATTTTGTACAAGTTCTGAAAAATTGGATTTGCTATTTTCTTCTCAAAGGCATTATTTGGATAAGAGTGGAATTGGATATGATCCAATGAAGCTAAATGAGAGTCTAAGTGGCACAAGTGCCATGGGTAGAACCTCTATTGTGGCTGCCCAAAGGGCCAAGCTCCTAAGAGCTAGGGTTTCACACCCAAGGCCAGGTGTATTTAAATTGAAAAGGTATTGGGTACCTAAAGGCATGAGAAATGATGATATAAATGCTTATGTTGAATCTATGTATGGTGTGCATATTATTGCTAATGTGACTAACCCTAAAGGATCCAAGGTTTGGATACCTAAGATTCATTGATTTTATTTTAAAGGTATGCTTAAAAACAGAATTCAAGAGTGGAGAATGGTATCTTGATAGTGGATGTTCTAGGCATATGACTGGAAATCCAACCATGTTCACTACCTTCACTAAAAAGAAACATGGTGGAAACATCACATTTGGAGATAACTCCAAAGGTAGAATCCTTGGAAATGGTTCCGCAGCTGATAAGGGATTTGTGGTAAAG
This sequence comes from Tripterygium wilfordii, assembly GCF_013401445.1. Classification (NCBI taxonomy): domain Eukaryota; kingdom Viridiplantae; phylum Streptophyta; class Magnoliopsida; order Celastrales; family Celastraceae; genus Tripterygium; species Tripterygium wilfordii. The sequence goes on along the minus strand of NW_024056343.1, from coordinate 34,728 downwards.
TTCCAAAAGGAGCAATTTGATGCCTTAGGAATGCTCAATTCTATGCATAGACAAGTTTTTCACGTTCCGTGTAATTTTGAACTTAATTTGGTCTATTGGCTTCTTTACCTAACGAAACGTTGTCCAAAAGCTAAACTAGCAAGTTAAGACTTTTAACAACACTAAATAGAGTATAACGGTCCAATTTTATGACTTAGGAATGCCCAATTCTATGCATAGACAAGTTTTTCACGTTTCGTGCAATTTTGAACTTAACTTGGTCTATTGGCTTCTTTACCCAACGAAACATTGTCCAAAAGCTAAACTAGCAAGTTAAGATTTCTAAGAACACTAAATAGAGTATAACGGTCCAATTTGATGCCTTAGGAATGCTCAATTCTATGCGTTGACAAGTTTTTCTCGTTCCGTGTAATTTTGAACTTAACTTGGTCTATTGGCTTCTTTACCTAACGAAACGTTGTCCAAAAGCTAAACTAGCAGATTAAGACTTCTAAGAACACTAAATAGAGTATAACGGTCAAATTTGATGCCTTAGGAATGCTCAATTCTATGCATAGACAAGTTTTTCACCCTTCATGCAATTTTAAACTTAAATTGGTCTATTGGGTTCTTTACCTAACGAAACGTTGTCCAAAAGCTAAACTAGCAAGTTAAGACTTGTAAGAACACTAAATAGAGTATAACGGTCCAATTTGATGACTTAGGAATGCTCAATTCTATGCATAGACAAGTTTTTCGCGTTTCATACAATTTTGAACTTAACTTGGTCTATTGGCTTCTTTACCTAATGAAACGTTGTCCAAAAGCTAAACTAGCATGTTAAGACTTCTAAGAACACTAAATAGAGTATAACGGTTCAATTTGATGCCTTAGTAATGCTCAATTCTATGCATAGACAAGTTTTTCTCGTTTCGTGCAATTTTGAACTTAACTTGGTCTATTGGCTTCTTTACCTAACGAAAAGTTGTCCAAAAGCTAACCTAGCAAGTTAAGACTTCTAAGAACACTAAATAGAGTATAACGGTCCAATTTGATGCCTTAGGAATGCTCAATTCTATGCATAGACAAGTTTTTCACCTTTCATGCAGTTTTGAACTTAACTTGGTCTATTGGCTTTTTTACCTAACGAAACGTTGTCCAAAAGCTAAACTAGCAAGTTAAGACTTCTAAGAACACTAAATAGAGTATAACGGTCCAATTTGATGACTTAGGAATGCTCAATTCTATGCATAGACAAGTTTTTCACGTTTCGTGTAATTTTGAACTTAACTTGGTCTATTGGCTTCTTTACCTAACGAAACGTTGTCCAAAAGCTAAAATAGCAAGTTAAGACTTCGAAGAAGACTAAATAGAGTATAAGCGTCCAATTTGATGCCTTATGAATGCTCAATTCTGTGCATAGACAAGTTTTTCACGTTTCGTGCAATTTTGAACTTAACTTGGTCTATTAGCTTCTTTACCTAACGAAACGTTGTCCAAAAGCTAAACTAGCAAGTTAAGACTTCTAAGAACACTAAATAGAGTATAACGGTCCAATTTGATGCCTTAGGAATGATCAATTCTATGCATAGACAAGTTTTTCACCTTTCGTGCAATTTTGAACTTAACTTGGTCTATTGGCTTCTTTACCTAACGAAACGTTGTCCAAAAGCTAAACTAGCAAGTTAAGACTTCTAAGAACACTAAATAGAGTATGACGGTCCAATTTGATGCCTTAGGAATGCTCAATTCTATGCATAGACAAGTTTTTCGCGTTTCGTACAATTTTGAACTTAACTTGGTCTATTGGCTTCTTTACCTAACGAAACGTTGTCCAAAAGCTAAACTAGCAAGTTAAGACTTCTAAGAACACTAAATAGAGTATAACGGTCCAATTTGATGACTTAGGAATGCTCAATTCTATGCATAGACAAGTTTTTCGCGTTTCGTGCAACTTTGAACTTAACTTGGTCTATTGGCTTCTTTACCTAACGAAACGTTGTCCAAAAGCTAAACTAGCAAGTTAAGACTTCGAAGAAGACTAAATAGAGTATAAGCGTCCAATTTGATGCCTTAGTAATGCTCAATTCTGTGCATAGACAAGTTTTTCACGTTTCGTGCAATTTTGAACTTAACTTGGTCTATTAGCTTCTTTACCTAACGAAACGTTGTCCAGAAGCTAAACTAGCAAGTTAAGACTTCTAAGAACACTAAATAGAGTATAACGGTCCAATTTGATGCCTTAGGAATGATCAATTCTATGCATAGACAAGTTTTTCACCTTTCGTGCAATTTTGAACTTAACTTGGTCTATTGGCTTCTTTACCTAACGAAACGTTGTCCAAAAGCTAAACTAGCAAGTTAAGACTTCTAAGAACACTAAATAGAGTATGACGGTCCAATTTGATGCCTTAGGAATGCTCAATTCTATGCATAGACAAGTTTTTCGCGTTTCGTACAATTTTGAACTTAACTTGGTCTATTGGTTTCTTTACCTAACGAAACGTTGTCCAAAAGCTAAACTAGCAAGTTAAGACTTCTAAGAACACTAAATAGAGTATAACGGTCCAATTTGATGACTTAGGAATGCTCAATTCTATGCATAGACAAGTTTTTCGCGTTTCGTGCAATTTTGAACTTAACTTGGTCTATTGGCTTCTTTACCTAACGAAACGTTGTCCAAAAGCTAAACTAGCAAGTTAAGACTTCGAAGAAGACTAAATAGAGTATAAGCGTCCAATTTGATGCCCTAGTAATGCTCAATTCTGTGCGTAGACAAGTTTTTCACGTTTCGTGCAATTTTGAACTTAACTTGGTCTATTAGCTTCTTTACCTAACGAAATGTTGTCCAAAAGCTAAACTAGCAAGTTAATACTTCTAAGAACACTAAATAGAGTATAACGGTCCAATTTGATGCCTTAGGAATGATCAATTCTATGCATAGACAAGTTTTTCACCTTTCGTGCAATTTTGAACTTAACTTGGTCTATTGGCTTCTTTACCTAACGAAACGTTGTCCAAAAGCTAAACTAGCAAGTTAAGACTTGTAAGAACACTAAATAGAGTATAACGGTCCAATTTGATGACTTAGGAATGCTCAATTCTATGCATAGACAAGTTTTTCGCGTTTCATACAATTTTGAACTTAACTTGGTCTATTGGCTTCTTTACCTAATGAAACGTTGTCCAAAAGCTAAACTAGCATGTTAAGACTTCTAAGAACACTAAATAGAGTATAACGGTTCAATTTGATGCCTTAGTAATGCTCAATTCTATGCATAGGAAAGTTTTTCACCTTTCATGCAATTTTGAACTTAACTTGGTCTATTGGCTTCTTTGCCTAACGAAACGTTGTCCAAAAGCTAAACTAGCAAGTTAAGACTTCCAAGAACACTAAATAGAGTATAACGGTCCAATTTGATGACTTAGGAATGCTCAATTCTATGCATAGACAAGTTTTTCGCGTTTCGTGTAATTTTCAACTTAACTTGGTCTATTGGCTTTTTTACCTAACGAAACGTTGTCCAAAAGCTAAAATAGCAAGTTAAGACTTCGAAGAAGACTAAATAGAGTATAAGCGTCCAATTTGATGCCTTATGAATGCTCAATTCTGTGCATAGACAAGTTTTTCACATTTCGTGCAATTTTGAACTTAACTTGGTCTATTAGCTTCTTTACCTAACGAAACGTTGTCCAAAAGCTAAACTAGAAAGTTAAGAATTCTAAGAACACTAAATAGAGTATAACGGTCCAATTTGATGCCTTAGGAATGATCAATTCTATACATAGACAAGTTTTTCACTTTTTGTGCAATTTTGAACTTAACTTGGTCTATTGGCTTCTTTACCTAACGAAACGTTGTCCAAAAGCTAAACTAGCAAGTTAAGACTTCTAAGAACACTAAATAGAGTATCACGGTCCAATTTGATGCCTTAGGAATGCTCAATTCTATGCATAGACAAGTTTTTCGCGTTTCGTACAATTTTGAACTTAACTTGGTCTATTGGCTTCTTTAACTAACGAAACGTTGTCCAAAAGCTAAACTAGCAAGTTAAGACTTCTAAGAACACTAAATAGAGTATAACGGTCCAATTTGATGCCTTAGGAATGCTCAATTCTATGCATAGACAAGTTTTTCGCGTTTCATACAATTTTGAACTTAACTTGTTCTATTGGCTTCTTTACCTAACGAAACGTTGTCCAAAAGCTAAACTAGCAAGTTAAGACTTCTAAGAACACTAAATAGAGTATAACGGTCCAATTTGATGACTTAGGAATGATCAATTCTATGCATAGACAAGTTTTTCACCTTTCGTGCAATTTTGAACTTAACTTGGTCTATTGGCTTCTTTACCTAACGAAACGTTGTCCAAAAGCTAAACTAGCAAGTTAAGACTTCTAAGAACACTAAATAGAGTATCACGGTCCAATTTGATGACTTAGGAATGCTCAATTCTACGCATAGACAAGTTTTTCGCGTTTCATACAATTTTGAACTTAACTTGGTCTATTGGCTTTTTTACCTAACGAAACGTTGTCCAAAAGCTAAACTAGCAAGTTAAGACTTCTAAGAACACTAAATAGAGTATAACGATCCAATTTGATGCCTTAGGAATGCTCAATTCTATGCATAGACAAGTTTTTCGCGTTTCATACAATTTTGAACTTAACTTGGTCTATTGGCTTCTTTACCTAACGAAACGTTGTCCAAAAGCTAAACTAGCAAGTTAAGACTTCTAAGAACACTAAATAGAGTATAACGGTCCAATTTGATGACTTAGGAATGCTCAATTCTATGCATAGACAAGTTTTTCGCGTTTCGTGCAATTTTGAACTTAACTTGGTCTATTGGCTTCTTTACCTAACGAAACGTTGTCCAAAAGCTAAACTAGAAAGTTAAGACTTCGAAGAAGACTAAATAGAGTATAAGCGTCCAATTTGATGCCTTAGTAATGCTCAATTCTAGTGCATAGACAAGTTTTTCACGTTTCGTGCAATTTTGAACTTAACTTGGTCTATTAGCTTCTTTACCTAACGAAACATTGTCCAAAAGCTAATCTAGCAAGTTAAGACTTCTAAGAACACTAAATAGAGTATAACGGTCCAATTTGATGCCTTAGGAATGATCAATTCTATGCATAGACAAGTTTTTCACCTTTCGTGCAATTTTGAACTTAACTTGGTCTATTGGCTTCTTTACCTAACGAAACGTTGTCCAAAAGCTAAACTAGCAAGTTAAGACTTCTAAGAACACTAAATAGAGTATGACGGTCCAATTTGATGCCTTAGGAATGCTCAATTCTATGCATAGACAAGTTTTTCGCGTTTCGTACAATTTTGAACTTAACTTGGTCTATTGGCTTCTTTACCTAACGAAACGTTGTCCAAAAGCTAAACTAGCAAGTAAGACTTCTAAGAACACTAAATAGAGTATCACGGTCCAATTTGATGCCTTAGGAATGCTCAATTCTATGCATAGACAAGTTTTTTTGCGTTTCATACAATTTTGAACTTAACTTGGTATATTGGCTTCTTTACCTAACGAAACGTTGTCCCAAAGCTAAACTAGCAAGTTAAGACTTGCTAAGAACACTAAATAGAGTATAACGATCCAATTTGATGCCTTAGGAATGCTCAATTCTATGCATAGACAAGTTTTTCGCGTGTCATACAATTTTGAACTTAACTTGGTCTATTGGCTTCTTTACCTAACGAAACGTTGTCCAAAAGCTAAACTAGCAAGTTAAGACTTCTAAGAACACTAAATAGAGTATAACGGTCCAATTTGATGCCTTAGTAATGATCAATTCTATGCATAGACAAGTTTTTCACCTTTCGTGCAATTTTGAACTTAACTTGGTCTATTGGCTTCTTTACCTAACGAAACGTTGTCCAAAAGCTAAACTAGCTAAGTTAAGACTTCTAAGAACACTAAATAGAGTATAACGGTCCAATTTGATGCCTTAGGAATGCTCAATTCTATGCATAGACAAGTTTTTCACGTTTCATACAATTTTGAACTTAACTTGGTCTATTGGCTTCTTTACCTAACGAAACGTTGTCCAAAAGCTAAACTAGCAAGTTAAGACTTCTAATGAACACTAAATAGAGTATAACGGTCCAATTTGATGCCTTAGGAATGCTCAATTCTATGCATAGACAAGTTTTTCTCGTTTCGTGCAATTTTGAACTTAACTTGGTCTATTGGCTTCTTTACCTAACGAAACGTTGTCCAAAAGCTAAACTAGCAGGTTAAGACTTCTAAGAACACTAAATAGAGTATAACGGTCCAATTTGATGCCTTAGGAATGCTCAATTCTATGCATAGACAAGTTTTTCACCTTTCATGCAATTTTGAACTTAACTTGGTCTATTGGCTTCTTTACCTAACGAAACGTTGTCCAAAAGCTAAACTAGCAAGTTAAGACTTCTAAGAACACTAAATAGAGTATAACGGTCCAATTTGATGACTTAGGAATGCTCAATTCTATGCATAGACAAGTTTTTCGCGTTTCGTGCAATTTTGAACTTAACTTGGTCTATTGGCTTCTTTACCCAACGAAACGTTGTCCAAAAGCTAAACTAGCAAGTTAAGACTTCTAAGAACACTAAATAGAGTATAACGGTCCAATTTGATGCCTTAGGAATGCTCAATTCTATGCATAGACAAGTTTTTCTCGTTTCGTGCAATTTTGAACTTAACTTGGTCTATTGGCTTCTTTACCTAACGAAACGTTGTCCAAAAGCTAAACTAGCAAGTTAAGACTTCTAAGAACACTAAATAGAGTATAACGGTCCAATTTGATGACTTAGGAATGCTCAATTCTATGCATAGACAAGTTTTTCACACTTCATGCAATTTTGAACTTAACTTGGTCTATTGGGTTCTTTACCAAACGAAACGTTGTCCAAAAGCTAAACTAGCAAGTTAAGACTTGTAAGAACACTAAATAGAGTATAACGGTCCAATTTGATGACTTAGGAATGCTCAATTCTATGCATAGACAAGTTTTTCGCGTTCCATACAATTTTGAACTTAACTTGGTCTATTGGCTTATTTAGCTAACGAAACGTTGTCCAAAAGCTAAACTAGCATGTTAAGACTTATAAGAACACTAAATAGAGTATAACGGTCCAATTTGATGCCTTAGGAATGCTCAATTCTATGCATAGACAAGTTTTTCACCCTTCATGCAATTTTGAACTTAACTTGGTCTATTGGGTTCTTTACCTAACGAAACGTTGTCCAAAAGCTAAACTAGCAAGTTAAGATTTGTAAGAACACTAAATAGAGTATAACGGTCCAATTTTATGACTTAGGAATGCTCAATTCTATGCATAGACAAGTTTTTCGCGTTTCATACAATTTTGAACTTAACTTGGTCTATTGGCTTCTTTACCTAACGAAACGTTGTCCAAAAGCTAAACTAGCATGTTAAGACTTCTAAGAACACTAAATAGAGTATAACGGTCCAATTTGATGCCTTAGGAATGCTCAATTCTATGCATAGACAAGTTTTTCAGCTTTCATGCAATTTTGAACTTAACTTGGTCTATTGGCTTCTTTACCTAACGAAACGTTGTCCAAAAGCTAAACTAGCAAGTTAAGACTTCTAAGAACACTAAATAGAGTATAACGGTCCAATTTGATGACTTAGGAATGCTCAATTCTATGCATAGACAAGTTTTTCGCGTTTCGTGCAATTTTGAACTTAACTTGGTCTATTGGCTTCTTTACCTAACGAAACGTTGTCCAAAAGCTAAACTAGCAAGTTAAGACTTCGAAGAAGACTAAATAGAGTATAACCGTCCAATTTGATGCCTTAGGAATGCTCAATTCTATGCATAGACAAGTTTTTCTCGTTTCGTGCAATTTTGAACTTAACTTGGTCTATTGGCTTCTTTACCTAACGAAACGTTGTCCAAAAGCTAAACTAGCAAGTTAAGACTTCTAAGAACACTAAATAGAGTATAACGGTCCAATTTGATGCCTTAGGAATGCTCAATTCTATGCATAGACAAGTTTTTCACCTTTCATGCAATTTTGAACCTAACTTGGTGTATTGGCTTCTTTACCTAACGAAACGTTATCCAAAAGCTAAACTAGCAAGTTAAGACTTTTAACAACACTAAATAGAGTATAACGGTCCAATTTGACGACTTAGGAATGCTCAATTCTATGCATAGAAAAGTTTTTCACCTTTCAGTGCAATTTTGAATCTTAACTTGGTCTATTGGCTTCTTTACCTAACGAAACGTTGTCCAAAAGCTAAACTAGCAAGTTAAGACTTTGTAAGAACACTAAATAGAGTATAACGGTCCAATTTGATGACTTAGGAATGCTCAATTCTATGCATAGACAAGTTTTTCGCGTTTCATACAATTTTGAACTTAACTTGGTCTATTGGCTTCTTTACCTAACGAAACGTTGTCCAAAAGCTAAACTAGCAAGTTAAGACTTCTAAGAACACTAAATAGAGTATAACGGTCCAATTTGATGCCTTAGGAATGCTCAATTCTATGCATAGACAAGTTTTTCAGCTTTCATGCAATTTTGAACTCAACTTGGTCTATTGGCTTCTTTACCTAACGAAACGTTGTCCAAAAGCTAAACTAGCAAGTTAAGACTTCTAAGAACACTAAATAGAGTATAACGGTCCAATTTGATGACTTAGGAATGCTCAATTCTATGCATAGACAAGTTTTTCGCGTTTCGTGCAATATTGAACTTAACTTGGTCTATTGGCTTCTTTACCTAACGAAACGTTGTCCAAAAGCTAAACTAGCAAGTTAAGACTTCGAAGAAGACTAAATAGAGTATAACCGTCCAATTTGATGCCTTAGGAATGCTCAATTCTGTGCATAGACAAGTTTTTCACGTTTCGTGCAATTTTGAACTTAACTTGGTCTATTAGCTTCTTTACCTAACGAAACGTTGTCCAAAAGCTAAACTAGCAAGTTAAGACTTCTAAGAACACTAAATAGAGTATAACGGTCCAATTTGATGCCTTAGGAATGCTCAATTCTATGCATAGACAAGTTTTTCACCCTTCATGCAATTTTGAACATAACTTGGTCTATTGGGTTCTTTACCTAACGAAACGTTGTCCAAAAGCTAAACTAGCAAGTTAAGACTTCTAAGAACACTAAATAGAGTATAACGGTCCAATTTGATGACTTAGGAATGCTCAATTCTATGCATAGACAAGTTTTTCGCGTTTCATACAATTTTGAACTTAACTTGGTCTATTGGCTTCTTTACCTAACGAAACGTTGTCCAAAAGCTAAACTAGCAAGTTAAGACTTCTAAGAACACTAAATAGAGTATAACGGTCCAATTTGATGACTTAGGAATGCTCAATTCTATGCATAGACAAGTTTTTCACGTTTCGTGTAATTTTGAACTTAACTTGGTCTATTGGCTTCTTTACCTAACGAAACGTTGTCCAAAAGCTAAACTAGCAAGTTAAGACTTCGAAGAAGACTAAATAGAGTATAAGCGTCCAATTTGATGCCTTAGGAATGCTCAATTCTATGCATAGACAAGTTTTTCACGTTTCCGTGCAATTTTGAACTTAACTTGGTCTATTAGGCTTCTTTACCTAACGAAACGTTGTCCAAAAGCTAAACTAGCAAGTTAAGACTTCTAAGAACACTAAATAGAGTATAACGGTCCAATTTGATGCCTTAGGAATGATCAATTCTATGCATAGACAAGTTTTTCACCTTTCGTGTAATTTTGAACTTAACTTGGTCTATTGGCTTCTTTACCTAACGAAACGTTGTCCAAAAGCTAAACTAGCAAGTTAAGACTTCTAAGAACACTAAATAGAGTATAACGGTCCAATTTGATGCCTTAGGAATGCTCAATTCTATGCATAGACAAGTTTTTCGCGTTTCGTACAATTTTGAACTTAACTTGGTCTATTGGCTTCTTTACCTAACGAAACGTTGTCCAAAAGCTAAACTAGCAAGTTAAGACTTCTAAGAACACTAAATAGAGTATAACGGTCCAATTTGATGACTTAGGAATGCTCAATTCTATGCATAGACAAGTTTTTCGCGTTTCGTGCAATATTGAACTTAACTTGGTCTATTGGCTTCTTTACCTAACGAAACGTTGTCCAAAAGCTAAACTAGCAAGTTAAGACTTCGAAGAAGACTAAATAGAGTATAACCGTCCAATTTGATGCCTTAGGAATGCTCAATTCTGTGCATAGACAAGTTTTTCACGTTTCGTGCAATTTTGAACTTAACTTGGTCTATTAGCTTCTTTACCTAACGAAACGTTGTCCAAAAGCTAAACTAGCAAGTTAAGACTTCTAAGAACACTAAATAGAGTATAACGGTCCAATTTGATGCCTTAGGAATGCTCAATTCTATGCATAGACAAGTTTTTCACCCTTCATGCAATTTTGAACATAACTTGGTCTATTGGCTTCTTTACCTAACGAAAACGTTGTCCAAAAGCTAAACTAGCAAGTTAAGACTTGTAAGAACACTAAATAGAGTATAACGGTCCAATTTGATGACTTAGGAATGCTCAATTCTATGCATAGACAAGTTTTTCACCCTTCATGCAATTTTGATCTTAACTTGGTCTATTGCGTTCTTTACCTAACGAAACGTTGTCCAAAAGCTAAACTAGCAAGTTAAGATTTGTAAGAACACTAAATAGAGTATAACGGTCCAATTTGATGACTTAGGAATGCTCAATTCTATGCATAGACAAGTTTTTCGCGTTTCATACAATTTTGAACTTAACTTGGTCTATTGGCTTCTTTACCTAACGAAACGTTGTCCAAAAGCTAAACTAGCAATGTTAAGACTTCTAAGAACACTAAATAGAGTATAACGGTCCAATTTGATGCCTTAGGAATGCTCAATTCTATGCATAGACAAGTTTTTCAGCTTTCATGCAATTTTGAACTCAACTTGGTCTATTGGCTTCTTTACCTAACGAAACGTTGTCCAAAAGCTAAACTAAGCAAGTTAAGACTTCTAAGAACACTAAATAGAGTATAACCGTCCAATTTGATGACTTAGGAATGCTCAATTCTATGCATAGACAAGTTTTTCGCGTTTCGTGCAATTTTGAACTTAACTTGGTCTATTGGCTTCTTTACCTAACGAAACGTTGTCCAAAAGCTAAACTAGCAAGTTAAGACTTCTAAGAAGACTAAATAGAGTATAACCGTCCAATTTGATGCCTTAGGAATGCTCAATTCTATGCATAGAAAAGTTTTTCTCGTTTCGTGCAATTTTGAACTTAACTTGGTCTATTGGCTTCTTTACCTAACGAAACGTTGTCCAAAAGCTAAACTAGCAAGTTAAGACTTCTAAGAACACTAAATAGAGTATAACGGTCCAATTTGATGCCTTAGGAATGCTCAATTCTATGCATAGACAAGTTTTTCACCTTTCATGCAATTTTGAACTTAACTTGGTCTATTGGCTTCTTTACCTAACAAAACGTTGTCCAAAAGCTAAACTAGCAAGTTAAGACTTGTAAGAACACTAAATAGAGTATAACGGTCCAATTTGATGACTTAGGAATGCTCAATTCTATGCATAGACAAGTTTTTCGCGTTTCATACAATTTTGAACTTAACTTGGTCTATTGGCTTCTTTACCTAACGAAACGTTGTCCAAAAGCTAAACTAGCAAGTTAAGACTTCTAAGAACACTAAATAGAGTATAACGGTCCAATTTGATGACTTAGGAATGCTCAATTCTATGCATAGACAAGTTTTTCACGTTTCGTGTAATTTTGAACTTAACTTGGTCTATTGGCTTCTTTACCTAACGAAACGTTGTCCAAAAGCTAAAATAGCAAGTTAAGACTTCGAAGAAGACTAAATAGAGTATAAGCGTCCAATTTGATGCCTTATGAATGCTCAATTCTGTGCATAGACAAGTTTTTCACGTTCCGTGCAATTTTGAACTTAACTTGGTCTATTAGCTTCTTTACCTAACGAAACGTTGTCCAAAAGCTAAACTAGCAAGTTAAGACTTCTAAGAACACTAAATAGAGTATAACGGTCCAATTTGATGCCTTAGGAATGATCAATTCTATGCATAGACAAGTTTTTCACCTTTCGTGTAATTTTGAACTTAACTTGGTCTATTGGCTTCTTTACCTAACGAAACGTTGTCCAAAAGCTAAACTAGCAAGTTAAGACTTCTAAGAACACTAAATAGAGTATGAACGGTCCAATTTGATGCCTTAGGAATGCTCAATTCTATGCATAGACAAGTTTTTCGCGTTTCGTACAATTTTGAACTTAACTTGGTCTATTGGCTTCTTTACCTAACGAAACGTTGTCCAAAAGCTAAACTAGCAAGTTAAGACTTCCTAAGAACACTAAATAGAGTATAACGGTCCAATTTGATGACTTAGGAATGCTCAATTCTATGCATAGACAAGTTTTTCGCGTTTCGTGCAATGTTGAACTTAACTTGGTCTATTGGCTTCTTTACCTAACGAAACGTTGTCCAAAAGCTAAACTAGCAAGTTAAGACTTCGAAGAAGACTAAATAGAGTATAAGCGTCCAATTTGATGCCTTAGTAATGCTCAATTCTTTGCATAGACAAGTTTTTCACGTTTCGTGCAATTTTGAACTTAACTTGGTCTATTAGCTTCTTTACCTAACGAAACGTTGTCCAAAAGCTAAACTAGCAAGTTAAGACTTCTAAGAACACTAAATAGAGTATAACGGTCCAATTTGATGCCTTAGGAATGATCAATTCTATGCATAGACAAGTTTTTCACCTTTCGTGCAATTTTGAACTTAACTTGGTCTATTGGCTTCTTTACCTAACGAAACGTTGTCCAAAAGCTAAACTAGCAAGTTAAGAATTCTAAGAACACTAAATAGAGTATGACGGTCCAATTTGATGCCTTAGGAATGCTCAATTCTATGCATAGACAAGTTTTTCGCGTTTCGTACAATTTTGAACTTAACTTGGTCTATTGGTTTCTTTACCTAACGAAACGTTGTCCAAAAGCTAAACTAGCAAGTTAAGACTTCTAAGAACACTAAATAGAGTATAACGGTCCAATTTGATGACTTAGGAATGCTCAATTCTATGCATAGACAAGTTTTTCGCGTTTCGTGCAATTTTGAACTTAACTTGGTCTATTGGCTTCTTTACCTAACGAAACGTTGTCCAAAAGCTAAACTAGCAAGTTAAGACTTCTAAGAAGACTAAATAGAGTATAAGCGTCCAATTTGATGCCCTAGTAATGCTCAATTCTGTGCGTAGACAAGTTTTTCACGTTTCGTGCAATTTTGAACTTAACTTGGTCTATTAGCTTCTTTACCTAACGAAATGTTGTCCAAAAGCTAAACTAGCAAGTTAATACTTCTAAGAACACTAAATAGAGTATAACGGTCCAATTTGATGCCTTAGGAATGATCAATTCTATGCATAGACAAGTTTTTCACCTTTCGTGCAATTTTGAACTTAACTTGGTCTATTGGCTTCTTTACCTAACGAAACGTTGTCCAAAAGCTAAACTAGCAAGTTAAGACTTGTAAGAACACTAAATAGAGTATAACGGTCCAATTTGATGACTTAGGAATGCTCAATTCTATGCATAGACAAGTTTTTCGCGTTTCATACAATTTTGAACTTAACTTGGTCTATTGGCTTCTTTACCTAATGAAACGTTGTCCAAAAGCTAAACTAGCATGTTAAGACTTCTAAGAACACTAAATAGAGTATAACGGTTCAATTTGATGCCTTAGTAATGCTCAATTCTATGCATAGACAAGTTTTTCTCGTTTCGTGCAATTTTGAACTTAACATGGTCTATTGGCTTCTTTACCTAACGAAACGTTGTCCAAAAGCTAAACTAGCAAGTTAAGACTTCTAAGAACACTAAATAGAGTATAACGGTCCAATTTGCTGCCTTAGGAATGCTCAATTCTATGCATAGGAAAGTTTTTCACCTTTCATGCAATTTTGAACTTAACTTGGTCTATTGGCTTCTTTACCTAACGAAACGTTGTCCAAAAGCTAAACTAGCAAGTTAAGACTTCTAAGAACACTAAATAGAGTATAACGGTCCAATTTGATGACTTAGGAATGCTCAATTCTATGCATAGACAAGTTTTTCGCGTTTCGTGTAATTTTCAACTTAACTTGGTCTATTGGCTTCTTTACCTAACGAAACGTTGTCCAAAAGCTAAAATAGCAAGTTAAGACTTCGAAGAAGACTAAATAGAGTATAAGCGTCCAATTTGATGCCTTATGAATGCTCAATTCTGTGCATAGACAAGTTTTTCACATTTCGTGCAATTTTGAACTTAACTTGGTCTATTAGGCTTCTTTACCTAACGAAACGTTGTCCAAAAGCTAAACTAGAAAGTTAAGAATTCTAAGAACACTAAATAGAGTATAACGGTCCAATTTGATGCCTTAGGAATGATCAATTCTATACATAGACAAGTTTTTCACTTTTTGTGCAATTTTGAACTTAACTTGGTCTATTGGCTTCTTTACCTAACGAAACGCTGTCCAAAAGCTAAACTAGCAAGTTAAGACTTCTAAGAACATTAAATAGAGTATCACGGTCCAATTTGATGCCTTAGGAATGCTCAATTCTATGCATAGACAAGTTTTTCGCGTTTCGTACAATTTTGAACTTAACTTGGTCTATTGGCTTCTTTAACTAACGAAACGTTGTCCAAAAGCTAAACTAGCAAGTTAAGACTTCTAAGAACACTAAATAGAGTATAACGGTCCAATTTGATGCCTTAGGAATGCTCAATTCTATGCATAGACAAGTTTTTCGCGTTTCATACAATTTTGAACTTAACTTGGTCTATTGGCTTCTTTACCTAACGAAACGTTGTCCAAAAGCTAAACTAGCAAGTTAAGACTTCTAAGAACACTAAATAGAGTATAACGGTCCAATTTGATGACTTAGGAATGATCAATTCTATGCATAGACAAGTTTTTCACCTTTCGTGCAATTTTGAACTTAACTTGGTCTATTGGCTTCTTTACCTAACGAAACGTTGTCCAAAAGCTAAACTAGCAAGTTAAGACTTCTAAGAACACTAAATAGAGTATCACGGTCCAATTTGATGCCTTAGGAATGCTCAATTCTACGCATAGACAAGTTTTTCGCGTTTCATACAATTTTGAACTTAACTTGGTCTATTGGCTTTTTTACCTAACGAAACGTTGTCCAAAAGTTAAACTAGCAAGTTAAGACTTCTAAGAACACTAAATAGAGTATAACGATCCAATTTGATGCCTTAGGAATGCTCAATTCTATGCATAGACAAGTTTTTCGCGTTTCATACAATTTTGAACTTAACTTGGTCTATTGGCTTCTTTACCTAACGAAACGTTGTCCAAAAGCTAAACTAGCAAGTTAAGACTTCTAAGAACACTAAATAGAGTATAACGGTCCAATTTGATGACTTAGGAATGCTCAATTCCATGCATAGACAAGTTTTTCGCGTTTCGTGCAATTTTGAACTTAACTTGGTCTATTGGCTTCTTTACCTAACGAAACGTTGTCCAAAAGCTAAACTAGAAAGTTAAGACTTCGAAGAAGACTAAATAGAGTATAAGCGTCCAATTTGATGCCTTAGTAATGCTCAATTCTGTGCATAGACAAGTTTTTCACGTTTCGTGCAATTTTGAACTTAACTTGGTCTATTAGCTTCTTTACCTAACGAAACATTGTCCAAAAGCTAAACTAGCAAGTTAAGACTTCTAAGAACACTAAATAGAGTATAACGGTCCAATTTGATGCCTTAGGAATGATCAATTCTATGCATAGACAAGTTTTTCACCTTTCGTGCAATTTTGAACTTAACTTGGTCTATTGGCTTCTTTACCTAACGAAACGTTGTCCAAAAGCTAAACTAGCAAGTTAAGACTTCTAAGAACACTAAATAGAGTATGACGGTCCAATTTGATGCCTTAGGAATGCTCAATTCTATGCATAGAGAAGTTTTTCGCGTTTCGTACAATTTTGAACTTAACTTGGTCTATTGGCTTCTTTACCTAACGAAACGTTGTCCAAAAGCTAAACTAGCAAGTAAAGACTTCTAAGAACACTAAATAGAGTATCACGGTCCAATTTGATGCCTTAGGAATGCTCAATTCTATGCATAGACAAGTTTTTTTGCGTTTCATACAATTTTGAACTTAACTTGGTATATTGGCTTCTTTACCTAACGAAACGTTGTCCCAAAGCTAAACTAGCAAGTTAAGATTGCTAAGAACACTAAATAGAGTATAACGATCCAATTTGATGCCTTAGGAATGCTCAATTCTATGCATAGACAAGTTTTTCGCGTTTCATACAATTTTGAACTTAACTTGGTCTATTGGCTTCTTTACCTAACGAAACGTTGTCCAAAAGCTAAACTAGCAAGTTAAGACTTCTAAGAACACTAAATAGAGTATAACGGTCCAATTTGATGCCTTAGGAATGATCAATTCTATGCATAGACAAGTTTTTCACCTTTCGTGCAATTTTGAACTTAACTTGGTCTATTGGCTTCTTTACCTAACGAAACGTTGTCCAAAAGCTAAACTAGCTAGTTAAGACTTCTAAGAACACTAAATAGAGTATAACGGTCCAATTTGATGCCTTAGGAATGCTCAATTCTATGCATAGACAAGTTTTTCACGTTTCATACAATTTTGAACTTAACTTGGTCTATTGGCTTCTTTACCTAACGAAACGTTGTCCAAAAGCTAAACTAGCAAGTTAAGACTTCTAAGAACACTAAATAGAGTATAACGATCCAATTTGATGCCTTAGGAATGCTCAATTCTATGCATAGACAAGTTTTTCTCGTTTCGTGCAATTTTGAACTTAACTTGGTCTATTGGCTTCTTTACCTAACGAAACGTTGTCCAAAAGCTAAACTAGCAGGTTAAGACTTCTAAGAACACTAAATAGAGTATAACAGTCCAATTTGTGCCTTAGGAATGCTCAATTCTATGCATAGACAAGTTTTTCACCTTTCATGCAATTTTGAACTTAACTTGGTCTATTGGCTTCTTTACCTAACGAAACGTTGTCCAAAAGTTAAACTAGCAAGTTAAGACTTTTAACAACACTAAATAGAGTATAACGGTCCAATTTTATGACTTAGGAATGCTCAATTCTATGCATAGACAAGTTTTTCGCGTTTCGTGCAATTTTGAACTTAACTTGGTCTATTGGCTTCTTTACCCAACGAAACGTTGTCCAAAAGCTAAACTAGCAAGTTAAGACTTCTAAGAACACTAAATAGAGTATAACGGTCCAATTTGATGCCTTAGGAATGCTCAATTCTATGCATAGACAAGTTTTTCTCGTTTCGTGCAATTTTGAACTTAACTTGGTCTATTGGCTTCTTTACCTAACGAAACGTTGTCCAAAAGCTAAACTAGCAAGTTAAGACTTCTAAGAACACTAAATAGAGTATAACGGTCCAATTTGATGACTTAGGAATGCTCAATTCTATGCATAGACAAGTTTTTCACACTTCATGCAATTTTGAACTTAACTTGGTCTATTGGGTTCTTTACCAAACGAAACGTTGTCCAAAAGCTAAACTAGCAAGTTAAGACTTGTAAGAACACTAAATAGAGTATAACGGTCCAATTTGATGACTTAGGAATGCTCAATTCTATGCATAGACAAGTTTTTCACGTTGCATACAATTTTGAACTTAACTTGGTCTATTGGCTTATTTAGCTAATGAAACGTTGTCCAAAAGCTAAACTAGCATGTTAATACTTATAAGAACACTAAATAGAGTATAACGGTCCAATTTGATGCCTTAGGAATGCTCAATTCAATGCATAGACAAGTTTTTGACCCTTCATGCAATTTTGAACTTAACTTGGTCTATTGCGTTCTTTACCTAACGAAACGTTGTCCAAAAGCTAAACTAGCAAGTTAAGATTTGTAAGAACACTAAATAGAGTATAACGGTCCAATTTTATGACTTAGGAATGCTCAATTCTATGCATAGACAAGTTTTTCGCGTTTCATACAATTTTGAACTTAACTTGGTCTATTGGCTTCTTTACCTAACGAAACGTTGTCCAAAAGCTAAACTAGCATGTTAAGACTTCTAAGAACACTAAATAGAGTATAACGGTCCAATTTGATGCCTTAGGAATGCTCAATTCTATGCATAGACAAGTTTTTCAGCTTTCATGCAATTTTGAACTCAACTTGGTCTATTGGCTTCTTTACCTAACGAAACGTTGTCCAAAAGCTAAACTAGCAAGTTAAGACTTCTAAGAACACTAAATAGAGTATAACGGTCCAATTTGATGACTTAGGAATGCTCAATTCTATGCATAGACAAGTTTTTCGCGTTTCGTGCAATATTGAACTTAACTTGGTCTATTGGCTTCTTTACCTAACGAAACGTTGTCCAAAAGCTAAACTAGAAAGTTAAGACTTCTAAGAAGACTAAATAGAGTATAACCGGTCCAATTTGATGCCTTAGGAATGCTCAATTCTATGCATAGACAAGTTTTTCACGTTTCGTGCAATTTTGAACTTAACTTGGTCTATTGAGCTTCTTTACCTAACGAAACGTTGTCCAAAAGCTAAACTAGCAAGTTAAGACTTCTAAGAACACTAAATAGAGTATAACGGTCCAATTTGATGCCTTAGGAATGCTCAATTCTATGCATAGACAAGTTTTTCACCCTTCATGCAATTTTGAACATAACTTGGTCTATTGGGTTCTTTACCTAACAAAACGTTGTCCAAAAGCTAAACTAGCAAGTTAAGACTGGTAAGAACACTAAATAGAGTATAACGGTCCAATTTGATGACTTAGGAATGCTCAATTCTATGCATAGACAAGTTTTTCACCCTTCATGCAATTTTGATCTTAACTTGGTCTATTGCGTTCTTTACCTAACGAAACGTTGTCCAAAAGCTAAACTAGCAAGTTAAGATTTGTAAGAACACTAAATAGAGTATAACGGTCCAATTTTATGACTTAGGAATGCTCAATTCTATGCATAGACAAGTTTTTCGCGTTTCATACAATTTTGAACTTAACTTGGTCTATTGGCTTCTTTACCTAACGAAACGTTGTCCAAAAGCTAAACTAGCATGTTAAGACTTCTAAGAACACTAAATAGAGTATAACGGTCCAATTTGATGCCTTAGGAATGCTCAATTCTATGCATAGACAAGTTTTTCAGCTTTCATGCAATTTTGAACTTAACTTGGTCTATTGGCTTCTTTACCTAACGAAACGTTGTCCAAAAGCTAAACTAGCAAGTTAAGACTTCTAAGAACACTAAATAGAGTATAACGGTCCAATTTGATGACTTAGGAATGCTCAATTCTATGCATAGACAAGTTTTTCGCGTTTCGTGCAATATTGAACTTAACTTGGTCTATTGGCTTCTTTACCTAACGAAACGTTGTCCAAAAGCTAAACTAGCAAGTTAAGACTTCGAAGAAGACTAAATAGAGTATTACCGTCCAATTTGATGCCTGAGGAATGCTCAATTCTGTGCATAGACAAGTTTTTCACGTTTCGTGCAATTTTGAACTTAACTTGGTCTATTAGCTTCTTTACCTAACGAAACGTTGTCCAAAAGCTAAACTAGCAAGTTAAGACTTCTAAGAACACTAAATAGAGTATAACGGTCCAATTTGATGCCTTAGGAATGCTCAATTCTATGCATAGACAAGTTTTTCACCCTTCATGCAATTTTGAACATAACTTGGTCTATTGGGTTCTTTACCTAACAAAACGTTGTCCAAAAGCTAAACTAGCAAGTTAAGACTTGTAAGAACACTAAATAGAGTATAACGGTCCAATTTGATGACTTAGGAATGCTCAATTCTATGCATAGACAAGTTTTTCGCGTTTCATACAATTTTGAACTTAACTTGGTCTATTGGCTTCTTTACCTAACGAAACGTTGTCCAAAAGCTAAACTAGCAAGGTTAAGACTTCTAAGAACACTAAATAGAGTATAACGGTCCAATTTGATGCCTTAGGAATGCTCAATTCTATGCATAGACAAGTTTTTCACCTTTCATGCAATTTTGAACTTAACTTGGTCTATTGGCTTCTTTACCTAACGAAACGTTGTCCAAAAGCTAAACTAGCAAGTTAAGACTTGTAAGAACACTAAATAGAGTATAACGGTCCAATTTGATGACTTAGGAATGCTCAATTCTATGCATAGACAAGTTTTTCGCGTTTCATACAATTTTGAACTTAACTTGGTCTATTGGCTTCTTTACCTAACGAAACGTTGTCCAAAAGCTAAACTAGCATGTTAAGACTTCTAAGAACACTAAATAGAGTATAACGGTCCTATTTGATGCCTTAGGAATGCTCAATTCTATGCATAGACAAGTTTTTCTTGTTTAGTGCAATTTTGAACTTAACTTGGTCTATTGGCTTCTTTACCTAGCGAAACGTTGTCCAAAAGCTAAACTAGCAAGCTAAGACTTCTAAGAACACTAAATAGAGTATAACGGTCCAATTTGATGACTTAGGAATGCTCAATTCTATGCATAGACAAGTTTTTCGCGTTTCGTGCAATTTTGAACTTAACTTGGTCTATTGGCTTCTTTACCTAACGAAACGTTGTCCAAAAGCTAAACTAGCAAGTTAAGACTTTGAAGAAGACTAAATAGAGTATAACCGTCCAATTTGATGCATTAGGAATGCTCAATTCTGTGCATAGACAAGTTTTTCACGTTTCGTGCAATTTTGAACTTAACTTGGTCTATTAGCTTCTTTACCTAACGAAACGTTGTCCAAAAGCTAAACTAGCAAGTTAAGACTTCTAAGAACACTAAATAGAGTATAACGGTCCAATTTGATGCCTTAGGAATGCTCAATTCTATGCATAGACAAGTTTTTCACCTTTCGTGCAATTTTGAACTTAACTTGGTCTATTGGCTTCTTTACCTAACGAAACGTTGTCCAAAAGCTAAACTAGCAAGTTAAGACTTCTAAGAACACTAAATAGAGTATAACGGTCCAATTTGATGCCTTAGGAATGCTCAATTCTATGCATAGACAAGTTTTTCGCGTTTCGTGCAATTTTGAACTTAACTTGGTCTATTGGCTTCTTTACCTAACGAAACGTTGTCCAAAAGCTAAACTAGCAAGTTAAGACTTCTAAGAACACTAAATAGAGTATAACGGTCCAATTTGATGCCTTAGGAATGCTCAATTCTATGCATAGACAAGTTTTTCACGTTTCATACAATTTTGAACTTAACTTGGTCTATTGGCTTCTTTACCTAACGAAACGTTGTCCAAAAGCTAAACTAGCAAGTTAAGACTTCTAAGAACACTAAATAGAGTATAACGGTCCAATTTGATGCCTTAGGAATGATCAATTCTATGCATAGACAAGTTTTTCACCTTTCGTGCAATTTTGAACTTAACTTGGTCTATTGGCTTCTTTACCTAACGAAACGTTGTCCAAAAGCAAAACTAGAAAGTTAAGACTTCTAAGAACACTAAATAGAGTATGACGGTCCAATTTGATGCCTTAGGAATGCTCAATTCTATGCATAGACAAGTTTTTCGCGTTTCGTACAATTTTGAACTTAACTTGGTCTATTGGCTTCTTTACCTAACGAAACGTTGTCCAAAAGCTAAACTAGCAAGTTAAGACTTCTAAGAACACTAAATAGAGTATAACGGTCCAATTTGATGCCTTAGGAATGCTCAATTCTATGCATAGACAAGTTTTTCGCGTTTCATACAATTTTGAACTTAACTTGGTCTATTGGCTTCTTTACCTAACGAAACGTTGTCCAAAAGCTAAACTAGCAAGTTAAGACTTCTAAGAACACTAAATAGAGTATAACGGTCCAATTTGATGCCTTAGGAATGCTCAATTCTATGCATAGACAAGTTTTTCACCTTTCGTGCAATTTTGAACTTAACTTGGTCTATTGGCTTCTTTACCTAACGAAACGTTGTCCAAAAGCTAAACTAGCAAGTTAAGACTTCTAAGAACACTAAATAGAGTATAACGGTCCAATTTGATGCCTTAGGAATGCTCAATTCTATGCATAGACAAGTTTTTCGCGTTTCGTGCAATTTTGAACTTAACTTGGTCTATTGGCTTCTTTACCTAACGAAACGTTGTCCAAAAGCTAAACTAGCAAGTTAAGACTTCTAAGAACACTAAATAGAGTATAACGGTCCAATTTGATGCCTTAGGAATGCTCAATTCTATGCGTTGACAAGTTTTTCTCGTTCCGTGCAATTTTGAACTTAACTTGGTCTATCGGCTTCTTTACCTAACAAAACGATGTCCAAAAGCGAAACTAGCAAGTTAAGACTTCTAAGAACACTAAATAGAGTATAACGGTCCAATTTGATGACTTATGAATGCTCAATTCTATGCATAGACAAGTTTTTCGCCTTTCGTGCAATTTTGAACTTAACTTGGTCTATTGGCTTCTTTACCTAACGAAACGTTGTCCAAAAGCTAAACTAGCAAGTTAAGACTTCTAAGACCACTAAATAGAGTATAACGGTCCAATTTGATGACTTATGAATGCTCAATTCTATGCATAGACAAGTTTTTCGCCTTTCGTGCAATTTTGAACTTAACTTGGTCTATTGGCTTCTTTACCTAACGAAACGTTGTCCAAAAGCTAAACTAGCAAGTTAAGACTTCTAAGAAGACTAAATAGAGTATAACAGTCCAATTTGATGCCTTAGGAATGCTCAATTCTGTGCATAGACAAGTTTTTCACGTTTCGTGCAATTTTGAACTTAACTTGGTCTATTAGCTTCTTTACCTAACGAAACGTTGTCCAAAAGCTAAACTAGCAAGTTAAGACTTCTAAGAACACTAAATAGAGTATAACGGTCCAATTTGATGCCTTAGGAATGATCAATTCTATGCATAGACAAGTTTTTCACGTTTCGTGCAATTTTGAACTTAACTTGGTCTATTGGCTTCTTTACCTAACGAAACGTTGTCCAAAAGCTAAACTAGCAAGTTAAGACTTCTAAGAACACTAAATAGAGTATGACGGTCCAATTTGATGCCTTAGGAATGCTCAATTCTATGCATAGACAAGTTTTTCGCGTTTCGTACAATTTTGAACTTAACTTGGTCTATTGGCTTCTTTACCTAACGAAACGTTGTCCAAAAGCTAAACTAGCAAGTTAAGACTTCTAAGAACACTAAATAGAGTATAACGGTCCAATTTGATGCCTTAGGAATGCTCAATTCTATGCATAGACAAGTTTTTCGCGTTTCCTACAATTTTGAACTTAACTTGGTCTATTGGCTTCTTTGCCTAACGAAACGTTGTCCGAAAGCTAAACTAGCAAGTTAAGACTTCTAAGAACACTAAATAGAGTATAACGGTCCAATTTGATGCCTTAGGAATGATCAATTCTATGCATAGACAAGTTTTTCACCTTTCGTGCAATTTTGAACTTAACTTGGTCTATTGGCTTCTTTACCTAACGAAACGTTGTCCAAAAGCTAAACTAGCAAGTTAAGACTTCTAAGAACACTAAATAGAGTATAACGGTCCAATTTGATGCCTTAGGAATGCTCAATTCTATGCATAGACAAGTTTTTCGCGTTTCATACAATTTTGAACTTAACTTGGTCTATTGGCTTCTTTACCTAACGAAACGTTGTCCAAAAGCTAAACTAGCAAGTTAATACTTCTAAGAACACTAAATAGAGTATAACGGTTCAATTTGATGCCTTAGGAATGCTCAATTCTATGCATAGACAAGTTTTTCTCGTTTCGTGCAATTTTGAACTTAACTTGGTCTATTGGCTTCTTTACCTAACGAAACGTTGTCCAAAAGCTAAACTAGCAAGTTAAGACTTCTAAGAACACTAAATAGAGTATAACGGTCCAATTTGATGCCTTAGGAATGCTCAATTCTATGCATAGACAAGTTTTTCACCTTTCATGCAATTTTGAACTTAACTTGGTCTATTGGCTTCTTTACCTAACGAAACGTTGTCCAAAAGCTAAACTAGCAAGTTAAGACTTCTAAGAACACTAAATAGAGTATAACGGTCCAATTTGATGACTTAGGAATGCTCAACTCTATGCATAGACAAGTTTTTCGCGTTTCGTGCAATTTTGAACTTAACTTGGTCTATTGGCTTCTTTACCTAACGAAACGTTGTCCAAAAGCTAAACTAGCAAGTTAAGACTTCTAAGAACACTAAATAGAGTATAACGGTCCAATTTGATGCCTTAGGAATGCTCAATTCTATGCATAGACAAGTTTTTCACGTTTCGTGCAATTTTGAACTTAACTTGGTCTATTGGCTTCTTTACCTAACGAAACGTTGTCCAAAAGCTAAACTAGCAAGTTAAGACTTCTAAGAACACTAAATAGAGTATAACGGTCCAATTTGATGCCTTAGGAATGATCAATTCTATGCATAGACAAGTTTTTCGCGTTTCGTGCAATTTTGAACTTAACTTGGTCTATTGGCTTCTTTACCTAACGAAACGTTGTCCAAAAGCTAAACTAGCAAGTTAAGACTTCTAAGAACACTAAATAGAGTATGACGGTCCAATTTGATGCCTTAGGAATGCTCAATTCTATGCATAGACAAGTTTTTCGCGTTTCGTACAATTTTGAACTTAACTTGGTCTATTGGCTTCTTTACCTAACGAAACGTTGTCCAAAAGCTAAACTAGCAAGTTAAGACTTCTAAGAACACTAAATAGAGTATAACGGTCCAATTTGATGCCTTAGGAATGCTCAATTCTATGCATAGACAAGTTTTTTCGCGTTTCATACAATTTTGAACTTAACTTGGTCTATTGGCTTCTTTACCTAACGAAACGTTGTCCAAAAGCTAAACTAGCAAGTTAAGACTTCTAAGAACACTAAATAGAGTATAACGGTCCAATTTGATGCCTTAGGAATGATCAATTCTATGCATAGACAAGTTTTTCACCGTTTCGTGCAATTTTGAACTTAACTTGGTCTATTGGCTTCTTTACCTAACGAAACGTTGTCCAAAAGCTAAACTAGCAAGTTAAGACTTCTAAGAACACTAAATAGAGTATAACGGTCCAATTTGATGCCTTAGGAATGCTCAATTCTATGCATAGACAAGTTTTTCGCGTTTCGTGCAATATTGAACTTAACTTGGTCTATTGGCTTCTTTACCTAACGAAACGTTGTCCAAAAGCTAAACTAGCAAGTTAAGACTTCTAAGAACACTAAATAGAGTATAACGGTCCAATTTGATGACTTAGGAATGATCAATTCTATGCATAGACAAGTTTTTCACCTTTCGTGCAATTTTGAACTTAACTTGGTCTATTGGCTTCTTTACCTAACGAAACGTTGTCCAAAAGCTAAACTAGCAAGTTAAGACTTCTAAGAACACTAAATAGAGTATAACGGTCCAATTTGATGCCTTAGGAATGCTCAATTCTATGCATAGACAAGTTTTTCGCGTTTCGTGCAATTTTGAACTTAACTTGGTCTATTGGCTTCTTTACCTAACGAAACGTTGTCCAAAAGCTAAACTAGCAAGTTAAGACTTCTAAGAACACTAAATAGAGTATAACGGTCCAATTTGATGCCTTAGGAATGATCAATTCTATGCATAGACAAGTTTTTCACCTTTCGTGCAATTTTGAACTTAACTTGGTCTATTGGCTTCTTTACCTAACGAAACGTTGTCCAAAAGCTAAACTAGCAAGTTAAGACTTCTAAGAACACTAAATAGAGTATGACGGTCCAATTTGATGCCTTAGGAATGCTCAATTCTATGCATAGACAAGTTTTTCGCGTTTCGTGCAATATTGAACTTAACTTGGTCTATTGGCTTCTTTACCTAACGAAACGTTGTCCAAAAGCTAAACTAGCAAGTTAAGACTTCTAAGAACACTAAATAGAGTATAACGGTCCAATTTGATGCCTTAGGAATGCTCAATTCTATGCATAGACAAGTTTTTCGCGTTTCCTACAATTTTGAACTTAACTTGGTCTATTGGTTTCTTTGCCTAACGAAACGTTGTCCGAAAGCTAAACTAGCAAGTTAAGACTTCTAAGAACACTAAATAGAGTATAAAGGTCCAATTTGATGCCTTAGGAATGATCAATTCTATGCATAGACAAGTTTTTCACCTTTCGTGCAATTTTGAACTTAACTTGGTCTATTGGCTTCTTTACCTAACGAAACGTTGTCCAAAAGCTAAACTAGCAAGTTAAGACTTCTAAGAACACTAAATAGAGTATGACGGTCCAATTTGATGCCTTAGGAATGCTCAATTCTATGCATAGACAAGTTTTTCGCGTTTCATACAATTTTGAACTTAACTTGGTCTATTGGCTTCTTTACCTAATGAAACGTTGTCCAAAAGCTAAACTAGCATGTTAAGACTTCTAAGAACACTAAATAGTGTATAACGGTTCAATTTGATGCCTTAGTAATGCTCAATTCTATGCATAGACAAGTTTTTCTCGTTTCGTGCAATTTTGAACTTAACTTGGTCTATTGGCTTCTTTACCTAACGAAACGTTGTCCAAAAGCTAAACTAGCAAGTTAAGACTTCTAAGAACACTAAATAGAGTATAACGGTCCAATTTGATGCCTTAGGAATGCTCAATTCTATGCATAGACAAGTTTTTCACCTTTCATGCAATTTTGAACTTAACTTGGTCTATTGGCTTCTTTACCTAACGAAACGTTGTCCAAAAGCTAAACTAGCAAGTTAAGACTTCTAAGAACACTAAATAGAGTATAACGGTCCAATTTGATGACTTAGGAATGCTCAACTCTATGCATAGACAAGTTTTTCGCGTTTCGTGTAATTTTGAACTTAACTTGGTCTATTGGCTTCTTTACCTAACGAAACGTTGTCGAAAAGCTAAAATAGCAAGTTAAGACTTCGAAGAAGACTAAATAGAGCATAAGCGTCCAATTTGATGCCTTATGAATGCTCAATTCTGTGCATAGACAAGTTTTTCACGTTTCGTGCAATTTTGAACTTAACTTGGTCTATTAGCTTCTTTACCTAACGAAACGTTGTCCAAAAGCTAAACTAGCAAGTTAAGACTTCTAAGAACACTAAATAGAGTATGACGGTCCAATTTGATGCCTTAGGAATGCTCAATTCTATGCATAGACAAGTTTTTCTCGTTTCGTGCAATTTTGAACTTAACTTGGTCTATTGGCTTCTTTACCTAACGAAACGTTGTCCAAAAGCTAAACTAGCAAGTTAAGACTTCTAAGAACACTAAATAGAGTATAACGGTCCAATTTGATGCCTTAGGAATGCTTCAATTCTATGCATAGACAAGTTTTTCCGCGTTTCATACAATTTTGAACTTAACTTGGTCTATTGGCTTCTTTACCTAACGAAACGTTGTCCAAAAGCTAAACTAGCAAGTTAAGACTTCTAAGAACACTAAATAGAGTATAACGGTCCAATTTGATGACTTAGGAATGCTCAACTCTATGCATAGACAAGTTTTTCGCGTTTCGTGTAATTTTGAACTTAACTTGGTCTATTGGCTTCTTTACCTAACGAAACGTTGTCCGAAAAGCTAAACTAGCAAGTTAAGACTTCTAAGAACACTAAATAGAGCTATAACGTCCAATTTGATGCCTTAGGAATGCTCAATTCTATGCATAGACAAGTTTTTCACGTTTCGTGCAATTTTGAACTTAACTTGGTCTATTGGCTTCTTTACCTAACGAAACGTTGTCCAAAAGCTAAACTAGCAAGTTAAGACTTCTAAGAACACTAAATAGAGTATAACGGTCCAATTTGATGCCTTAGGAATGCTCAATTCTATGCATAGACAAGTTTTTCGCGTTTCGTGCAATTTTGAACTTAACTTGGTCTATTGGCTTCTTTACCTAACGAAACGTTGTCCAAAAGCTAAACTAGCAAGTTAAGACTTCTAAGAACACTAAATAGAGTATAACGGTTCCAATTTGATGCCTTAGGAATGCTCAATTCTATGCATAGACAAGTTTTTCGCGTTCGTAGCAATTTTGAACTTAACTTGGTCTATTGGCTTCTTTACCTAACGAAACGTTGTCCAAAAGCTAAACTAGCAAGTTAAGACTTCTAAGAACACTAAATAGAGTATCACGGTCCAATTTGATGCCTTAGGAATGCTCAATTCTATGCATAGACAAGTTTTTCGCGTTTCATACAATTTTGAACTTAACTTGGTCTATTGGCTTCTTTACCTAACGAAACGTTGTCCAAAAGCTAAACTAGCAAGTTAAGACTTCTAAGAACACTAAATAGAGTATAACGGTCCAATTTGATGACTTAGGAATGATCAATTCTATGCATAGACAAGTTTTTCACGTTTCGTGCAATTTTGAACTTAACTTGGTCTATTGGCTTCTTTACCTAACGAAACGTTGTCCAAAAGCTAAACTAGCAAGTTAAGACTTCTAAGAACACTAAATAGAGTATCACGGTCCAATTTGATGCCTTAGGAATGCTCAATTCTATGCATAGACAAGTTTTTCGCGTTTCGTGCAATATTGAACTTAACTTGGTCTATTGGCTTCTTTACCTAACGAAACGTTGTCCAAAAGCTAAACTAGCAAGTTAAGACTTCTAAGAACACTAAATAGAGTATAACGGTCCAATTTGATGCCTTAGGAATGCTCAATTCTATGCATAGACAAGTTTTTCGCGTTTCCTACAATTTTGAACTTAACTTGGTCTATTGGCTTCTTTACCTAACGAAACGTTGTCCGAAAGCTAAACTAGCAAGTTAAGACTTCTAAGAACACTAAATAGAGTATAACGGTCCAATTTGATGCCTTAGGAATGCTCAATTCTATGCATAGACAAGTTTTTCACCTTTCAGTACAATTTTGAACTTAACTTGGTCTATTGGCTTCTTTACCTAACGAAACGTTGTCCAAAAGCTAAACTAGCAAGTTAAGACTTCTAAGAACACTAAATAGAGTATAACGGTCCAATTTGATGCCTTAGGAATGCTCAATTCTATGCATAGACAAGTTTTTCGCGTTTCATACAATTTTGAACTTAACTTGGTCTATTGGCTTCTTTACCTAACTGAAACGTTGTCCAAAAGCTAAACTAGCAATGTTAAGACTTCTAAGAACACTAAATAGAGTATAACGGTTCAATTTGATGCCTTAGTAATGCTCAATTCTATGCATAGACAAGTTTTTCTCGTTTCATGCAATTTTGAACTTAACTTGGTCTATTGGCTTCTTTACCTAACGAAACGTTGTCCAAAAGCTAAACTAGCAAGTTAAGACTTCTAAGAACACTAAATAGAGTATAACGGTCCAATTTGATGCCTTAGGAATGCTCAATTCTATGCATAGACAAGTTTTTCACCGTTTCATGCAATTTTGAACTTAACTTGGTCTATTGGCTTCTTTACCTAACGAAACGTTGTCCAAAAGCTAAACTAGCAAGTTAAGACTTCTAAGAACACTAAATAGAGTATAACGGTCCAATTTGATGACTTAGGAATGCTCAATTCTATGCATAGACAAGTTTTTCCGCGTTTCGTGCAATTTTGAACTTAACTTGGTCTATTGGCTTCTTTACCCTAACGAAACGTTGTCCAAAAGCTAAACTAGCAAGTTAAGACTTCTAAGAACACTAAATAGAGTATGACGGTCCAATTTGATGCCTTAGGAATGCTCAATTCTATGCATAGACAAGTTTTTCGCGTTTCGTACAATTTTGAACTTAACTTGGTTCTATTGGCTTCTTTTACCTAACGAAACGTTGTCCAAAAGCTAAACTAGCAAGGTAAGACTTCTAAGAACACTAAATAGAGTATAACGGTCCAATTTGATGCCTTAGGAATGCTCAATTCTATGCATAGACAAGTTTTTCGCGTTTCCTACAATTTTGAACTTAACTTGGTCTATTGGCTTTCTTTACCTAACGAAACGTTGTCCAAAAGCTAAACTAGCAAGTTAAGACTTCTAAGAACACTAAATAGAGTATAACGGTCCAATTTGATGCCTTAGGAATGCTCAATTCTATGCATAGACAAGTTTTTTCGCGTTTCATGCAATTTTGAACTTAACTTTGGTCTATTGGCTTCTTTTACCTAACGAAACGTTGTCCAAAAGCTAAACTAGCAAGTTAAGACTTCTAAGAACACTAAATAGAGTATAGACGGTCCAATTTTGATGCCTTAGGAATGCTCAATTCTATGCATAGACAAGTTTTTCGCGTTTCGTACAATTTTGAACTTAACTTGGTCTATTGGCTTCTTTACCTAACGAAACGTTGTCCAAAAGCTAAACTAGCAAGTTAAGACTTCTAAGAACACTAAATAGAGTATAACGGTCCAATTTGATGCCTTAGGAATGCTCAATTCTATGCATAGACAAGTTTTTCGCGTTTCGTACAATTTTGAACTTAACTTGGTCTATTGGCTTCTTTACCTAACGAAACGTTGTCCAAAGCTAAACTAGCAAGTTAAGACTTTCTAAGAACACTAAATAGAGTATAAAGGTCCAATTTGATGCCTTAGGAATGATCAATTCTATGCATAGACAAGTTTTTCACCTTTCGTGCAATTTGAACTTAACTTGGTTCTATTGGCTTCTTTACCTAACGAAACGTTGTCCAAAAGCTAAACTAGCAAGTTAATGACTTCTAAGAACACTAAATAGAGTATAACGGTCCATTTGATGCCTTAGGAATGCTCAATTCTATGCATAGACAAGTTTTCGCGTTTCGCTGCAATATTGAACTTAACTTGGTCTATGGCTTCTTTTACCTAACGAAACGTTGTCCAAAAGCTAAATCTAAGCAAGTTAAGACTTCTAAGAACACTAAATAGAGTCATAACGGTCCAATTTGATGCCTTAGGAATGCTCAATGCTATGCATAGACAAGTCTTTCACGTTTCCTACAATTTTGAACTTAACTTGGTCTATTGGTCTCTTTGCCTAACGAAACGTTTGTCCGAAGCTAAACTAGCAAGTTAAGACTTCTAAGAACACTAAATAGAGTATAAAGAGTCCAATTTTGATGCCCTTAGGAATGCTCAATTCTATGCATAGACAAGTTTTTCGCGTTTCGTGCAATTTTGAACTTAACTTGGTCTATTGGCTTCTTTACCTAACGAAACGTTGTCCAAAAGCTAAACTAGCAAGTTAAGACTTCTAAGAACACTAAATAGAGTATAACGGTCCAATTTGATGCCTTAGGAATGCTCAATTCTATGCATAGACAAGTTTTTCCGTTTCGTGCAATTTTGAACTTAACTTGGTCTATTGGCTTCTTTACCTAACGAAACGTTGTCCAAAAGCTAAACTAGCAAGTTAAGACTTCTAAGAACACTAAATAGAGTATAACGGTCCAATTTGATGCCTTAGGAATGCTCAATTCTATGCATAGACAAGTTTTTCGCGTTTCGTGCAATTTTGAACTTAACTTGGTCTATTGGCTTCTTTACCTAACGAAACGTTGTCCAAAAGCTAAACTAGCAAGTTAAGACTTCTAAGAACACTAAATAGAGTATAACGGTCCAATTTGATGCCTTAGGAATGCTCAATTCTATGCATAGACAAGTTTTTCGCGTTTCGTGCAATTTTGAACTTAACTTGGTCTATTGGCTTCTTTACCTAACGAAACGTTGTCCAAAAGCTAAACTAGCAAGTTAAGACTTCTAAGAACACTAAATAGAGTATAACGGTCCAATTTGATGCCTTAGGAATGCTCAATTCTATGCATAGACAAGTTTTTCCTTTCGTGCAATTTTGAACTTAACTTGGTCTATTGGCTTCTTTACCTAACGAAACGTTGTCCAAAAGCTAAACTAGCAAGTTAAGACTTCTAAGAACACTAAATAGAGTATAACGGTCCAATTTGATGCCTTAGGAATGCTCAATTCTATGCATAGACAAGTTTTTCGCGTTTCGTGCAATTTTGAACTTAACTTGGTCTATTGGCTTCTTTACCTAACGAAACGTTGTCCAAAAGCTAAACTAGCAAGTTAAGACTTCTAAGAACACTAAATAGAGTATAACGGTCCAATTTGATGCCTTAGGAATGCTCAATTCTATGCATAGACAAGTTTTTCGCGTTTCGTGCAATTTTGAACTTAACTTGGTCTATTGGCTTCTTTACCTAACGAAACGTTGTCCAAAAGCTAAACTAGCAAGTTAAGACTTCTAAGAACACTAAATAGAGTATAACGGTCCAATTTGATGCCTTAGGAATGCTCAATTCTATGCATAGACAAGTTTTTCCGTTTCGTGCAATTTTGAACTTAACTTGGTCTATTGGCTTCTTTACCTAACGAAACGTTGTCCAAAAGCTAAACTAGCAAGTTAAGACTTCTAAGAACACTAAATAGAGTATAACGGTCCAATTTGATGCCTTAGGAATGCTCAATTCTATGCATAGACAAGTTTTTCGTTTCGTGCAATTTTGAACTTAACTTGGTCTATTGGCTTCTTTACCTAACGAAACGTTGTCCAAAAGCTAAACTAGCAAGTTAAGACTTCTAAGAACACTAAATAGAGTATAACGGTCCAATTTGATGCCTTAGGAATGCTCAATTCTATGCATAGACAAGTTTTTCGCGTTTCGTGCAATTTTGAACTTAACTTGGTCTATTGGCTTCTTTACCTAACGAAACGTTGTCCAAAAGCTAAACTAGCAAGTTAAGACTTCTAAGAACACTAAATAGAGTATAACGGTCCAATTTGATGCCTTAGGAATGCTCAATTCTATGCATAGACAAGTTTTTCGCGTTTCGTGCAATTTTGAACTTAACTTGGTCTATTGGCTTCTTTACCTAACGAAACGTTGTCCAAAAGCTAAACTAGCAAGTTAAGACTTCTAAGAACACTAAATAGAGTATAACGGTCCAATTTGATGCCTTAGGAATGCTCAATTCTATGCATAGACAAGTTTTTCGCGTTTCGTGCAATTTTGAACTTAACTTGGTCTATTGGCTTCTTTACCTAACGAAACGTTGTCCAAAAGCTAAACTAGCAAGTTAAGACTTCTAAGAACACTAAATAGAGTATAACGGTCCAATTTGATGCCTTAGGAATGCTCAATTCTATGCATAGACAAGTTTTTCGCGTTTCGTGCAATTTTGAACTTAACTTGGTCTATTGGCTTCTTTACCTAACGAAACGTTGTCCAAAAGCTAAACTAGCAAGTTAAGACTTCTAAGAACACTAAATAGAGTATAACGGTCCAATTTGATGCCTTAGGAATGCTCAATTCTATGCATAGACAAGTTTTTCCGTTTCGTGCAATTTTGAACTTAACTTGGTCTATTGGCTTCTTTACCTAACGAAACGTTGTCCAAAAGCTAAACTAGCAAGTTAAGACTTCTAAGAACACTAAATAGAGTATAACGGTCCAATTTGATGCCTTAGGAATGCTCAATTCTATGCATAGACAAGTTTTTTTTCGTGCAATTTTGAACTTAACTTGGTCTATTGGCTTCTTTACCTAACGAAACGTTGTCCAAAAGCTAAACTAGCAAGTTAAGACTTCTAAGAACACTAAATAGAGTATAACGGTCCAATTTGATGCTTAGGAATGCTCAATTCTATGCATAGACAAGTTTTTCGCGTTTCGTGCAATTTTGAACTTAACTTGGTCTATTGGCTTCTTTACCTAACGAAACGTTGTCCAAAAGCTAAACTAGCAAGTTAAGACTTCTAAGAACACTAAATAGAGTATAACGGTCCAATTTGATGCCTTAGGAATGCTCAATTCTATGCATAGACAAGTTTTCCTTTCGTGCAATTTTGAACTTAACTTGGTCTATTGGCTTCTTTACCTAACGAAACGTTGTCCAAAAGCTAAACTAGCAAGTTAAGACTTCTAAGAACACTAAATAGAGTATAACGGTCCAATTTGATGCCTTAGGAATGCTCAATTCTATGCATAGACAAGTTTTTCGCGTTTCGTGCAATTTTGAACTTAACTTGGTCTATTGGCTTCTTTACCTAACGAAACGTTGTCCAAAAGCTAAACTAGCAAGTTAAGACTTCTAAGAACACTAAATAGAGTATAACGGTCCAATTTGATGCCTTAGGAATGCTCAATTCTATGCATAGACAAGTTTTCTCGTTTCGTGCAATTTTGAACTTAACTTGGTCTATTGGCTTCTTTACCTAACGAAACGTTGTCCAAAAGCTAAACTAGCAAGTTAAGACTTCTAAGAACACTAAATAGAGTATAACGGTCCAATTTGATGCCTTAGGAATGCTCAATTCTATGCATAGACAAGTTTTTCGCGTTTCGTGCAATTTTGAACTTAACTTGGTCTTGGCTTCTTTACCTAACGAAACGTTGTCCAAAAGCTAAACTAGCAAGTTAAGACTTCTAAGAACACTAAATAGAGTATAACGGTCCAATTTGATGCCTTAGGAATGCTCAATTCTATGCATAGACAAGTTTTTCGCGTTCGTGCAATTTTGAACTTAACTTGGTCTATTGGCTTCTTTACCTAACGAAACGTTGTCCAAAAGCTAAACTAGCAAGTTAAGACTTCAAGAACACTAAATAGAGTATAACGGTCCAATTTGATGCCTTAGGAATGCTCAATTCTATGCATAGACAAGTTTTTCACGTTTCGTGCAATTTTGAACTTAACTTGGTCTATTGGCTTCTTTACCTAACGAAACGTTGTCCAAAAGCTAAACTAGCAAGTTAAGACTCTAAGAACACTAAATAGAGTATAACGGTCCAATTTGATGCCTTAGGAATGCTCAATTCTATGCATAGACAAGTTTTC